>NC_137772.1:32294936-32592436 GCF_963455305.1 Plecotus auritus
TGCTCATATCACTGTAGTTATATACATGACAGGATAAAAAAATTTTTAAGCAGGAAATTTGGTAATATGGTCTCTAAAGTCATTCTGAAGCATCTTAGAGTGAATGAATCTACAATTATAAAAATTACTTTTGTAAGACTGGCTGCATTTGGAGATATGATCAGGTGATCATATTGCTAAAATAAAGTGTATTAAATTTAACATTATTTCAGTTCTGTCATTTCATTCAAATCCCCATAAATTACCACAGCATTCTGGGTAAACCATTAGCATACTCCTTTTACTTATGTTCCTTCTTTCTTCTCTTTTTAATCCCAAAGAAATAGCTATAATGAGTTGCTGATAAAATGACAAATAGGAACAACCCCAATTCATTCAAAGATTGCATATTCAGAAGAGATCTGATTCTAATTCCAGGAAAAACTAAAAATGGCAGCATGGACCAAGGTGACCCCTTGTCCATCGTTCCCCTCTCATTACACTTGGTCTGGCTTAGAGAATAGTCCAGGTGGTAAAGCTCATCATTGCTACTGAACCACAACTGTGGGCAAAGCCACTGGAAGAATGTGACCATCATTCCCAGGTGAGACTCCTGTGTAGCAAAGCCTCAGAGACAGTTAACCAAGTAGTAGATGGGGGAGGGGATCCCCATTGCAGCAGCAGGAGCCAGTGACCTGGATGCTCACACCTCTCGCACACAGACAGTGGCCCCTCCTTCCAAGGTTTACTGTCCTGTACCATCTTCTGTCCACCCAGCCCCTTGGAAGATGGACAGTGAGAAGTCGGATTTCAGGGCTAAGGAGAGGATGAACCACGCTGGGAGAAGATGACCCTAAGTTCCAAGGAGCTTTTCATACCTGATCACTGATAAAGCCACTGGAAGTATTTGGGGAAGTCAACCTTTCTCACTTCCCAAGGCCCTGGCCCAAATAATCTCAAATATGGTCACGTGCCCACACATCCCACATTTAACCTAATTCTTTGCTTTAAAGTTTTTGAAGGGTTTTATCATTGTTCTCTTGAGAGATAGCATAGGAAACTGGTTAAGTGCTATGTAAAAACCCCAGTTCTGTGTGATTTGAAAAGTTACTTCACATCGCTCTGCCTCATTTATAAAACGGAAGTAACAATAGTGCTTATGTCATGGGTTATTATGATGAGTAAATGAATTAATATACTTTAGGAGGTAGAAACGTGTTTAGCACAAAATAAGCCCTATGCAAGTGTTCTTTTGTGGTTACTGTTGTGCTGTTTGGCAACAAATAACTCCTTTGATCTACAATTGGCTACGCCTGCTTGGCAATTCTTATGCACACTCAGGGATCCTTGATATAAGAACTAACATAAATTATTTCCAAATGCAACACAATTTTGATGAAAAGTAGATTCAACCGTAAGTGAACTTGACCTGCTATGTTGTGAAACCATTTCATTAAAATGTTTAAATTTCAGTTTTGAAGCTTTCTTATCCTATTTTGGAGTCGCTCATTCTTTGGTTTTTCAGATCTCTTCAGAGACCTGGAAGAGCTGATGGTCACAGGCACTACACCAGAGCACCTGTGGAGGCTCTGAGCCACGTCACTGATTGAATGCCCGGCCACAGTTCGGGCATGTGGCAGGACTCTAGAAGCCTGAGCTCCAGGGTTCAGTGTGTTGCCTTCTATTTATAACTCAGTCATTTGTAACTTCACTCCTGTCTGCTGCATTCATTCCACACAGCCTCGTTCTCGAACCTTTCGAGCAAGCAGCTAGGACGGTTGTCACTGCATCCCAAATTACCCCTTACAGGAGGCGTTTCTCATTATAATATGAGCATGAAGAGGGGTCCATCACTCAACAGCTCCTGTGACTTAGTCTCCATTGCACTGTCTAATCCATTTGATTAGGAGGTTTTGCCCATCACTCTTGGGTAGCCTGCAGCCTCTCTATCTTTTGTGTCTCTTTATCTTGTTGACTGATATATGTCCTAAATGCAACCAGTCACTTCATGTACATGATATCTTCTAACCAGTCATAAAACTTTAAAAAAATAACTAAAACCTTACTACATAGTTATTCTTTATTTTTATAAATCTTTTACTACATAGTCTACATCTAATACTTAATATGTAATCATGAATAAATAATCTATTATATACAATACTTCATAATCATACTTAATATAAATCCTAAAATATACATAATGCTAAATATGAATCCTCCTACAAAAAATCTTACCGTTAAAAAATCCTTCCATAAAAATATCTTTTTGTCTCATAAGCAATATTGCCTCATTCGTTTCTGGCTATGCGACACTAAATGTCACTTTCCCCATGTCCTCGGTAAATGCTGCTTGCAGCGGTCAAAAGGGGACAAATACCATGTGGCACTGGATGGTCCAGTGATTCCCGGTTACTGAGAAAAAGCAGTGAGCAGAATTAATTGTTTATAAACATGTTGACATGGATAGACACCCTTTAATTTATAGTGAACATGAATGTACACAAAAGCACCGCAGCAAATGGGCCTTCAAGTCCTAGTGGCCACAAAGTATATTAAGTCAAGTCAATGGGGAGATGGGAAGTCTAATAGAAATGACAGTGACCTTGATATTAGTTCTTCAAATGAATGTCCATCCCACAGGTATCCCAAGTTTGCCTTTGGTGGTGCACTCCGGGCTTTTCCCCCCCAAAGGTTAACTGACATATAGCCCCTTCATACCCATGCCTGGGCCTTCCTGAGAAGGAGCACATCAGTGTCAATGACTTTCTAACATAGCTATCCTTGCCCATGGGGGAAGGACTTCAAGGTTCTTAGGAATGGAACTGAAGAGCATTTATAGAGAACACCATTTTTGTTTTTGTTTTAATCCTCTCCTGAGATATTTTTCCCATCAATCTTTAGAGAGAGTGGGAGAGAAGGAGGGGAAGAGACACACTCAGAGAGAGAGAAACATCAGTGTGAGAGAGACTCATGGATTGGTTGCCTCCCACATGTTGGGGCTGGGGATCAAAACTGCAACCTAGGTACATGCCCTTGACCAGAATCAAACCTGGGACCCTTCAGTCCGCAGGTCAATGCTCTATCCACTGAGCCAAACCAGCTGGGGTGATGTAGCCGTCTTTCAGTTCTCTAAAGTCACTTAGGACTCTTTCCCTCACAAATACAGAATACTGTAGTCACTCAATACTCAATAAATTGTGGTGAATGAATAAATACGTCGGGAGATGGATATTTTCTCTAAGGAGAAATCAACAGTGTATTTCAGTTTACAAGGTACATTGACTTTACTGTTCTATTTAGACTCAGAGTCATGGGCTCCCCTGCTTTCCATCTTCCCTTCCCATCTGTCCACTCTCATTTTGCCCGTTAGCAGAGCCACTTCCACGGGTGTCTGGAACATGGATGTCCTCCAGTTGTGAACCTAGGTCCCAGACCCCCTCTGCTGGCCTATGTTCCCCTTATTCCTTCTGCACCAAGATATCAGGGGCTTCAATGGGGAGAGGTGAAGGGACCACTTGGGGAGAACCCTTCAAGCAAGGTGAGAAAAGGGGGAAGTCCTAGTGCTGGAGGGTGGGTGTGAGACTCAGAGGGAACGGTAACAATTGTCTTCCAGTGTGTGTGTGTGTGTGTGTGTGTGTGTGTGTGTGTGTGTGTGTGTGTGTGTGTTGAAGGAAGATGGAAAGCTAAAGAGAGGTGGGGGAGCAAAGGGAGGCATCAAGACAGAGAAGATTAAATGATAAAAAGTTGGGAAAACTTCAATGCTGTTTATACATATGAGTAAAATAAGGAAAAGGAAAATGAGGGGAAAACATGGTCTGGCTTTGTATTACTATAGCAATTACTGTCATTTATGAAAACTCCTTACCATTTATGGCGAAGTACTATTGCCATATGCAAAATGATTATTATGCCACCCATTAGTATGTGTTGGACTAAGTTTTTATTTTATTACAACACAAAACTCTGATTCTCCTTGTGTGGTCCTTAGTCTTGTAGAGCAGAGCCATCTGCTCAGTTTGGAAGCATTAACTAAGATCAGGAGAGGGAATCAAGGCTGGTAGAGGAATACGGTCAATGACATAAGTTCCTGGAGCAAGACTTCCAACACTGAGTAGCATGAAAGACATGAAGAGAGGTTATTCCACTGGGACCTCCCCTTGTTGAAATTCTTATTAAGATATCTAAGTTTCAATCAATGTAAAGAGAAGGAAGAACTCTGGAGTAAATAGATATAGTATAACATATAGCATATATTTAAATTGTTATTGATTGAAAAATAGAAGGACTGGAAGATATTGTGGGAAATTTTCAAGAAATTAGGGCTGATCAGGGTAAGATTGGTTTAGTGATGAAAGTGGCTTCTAGAAGGGGTTGTTTTTTTGTTTTTGTTTGTTTTCCATTCACATAAGTGCCAAGTAAGAGGGATTCCTTTCTGCCATGATCTCTCAGATAATCCTGAGTGAGAAACATCACCTACCTAGGACTCCACTGACTCACAAAATAAAAGGATTGCACTTGGTAGTCTCTAAAGATTTGGCTAATCCTACCATTCCTAAATGGCTGAAGTGGGATTTTGGTTAGCCTGACTGCCAGGATGATGCATCCCAGGGAAGAACCATTGACTGGTCTTGGAGTCTCTGCTCTGAAAGATGCACAAAGAACACAAAGATGCTCTCTCTTTCAGATTCAGTAGCTCTAATTCTGTCCTTTTCCTAAATGTAGGTAAACTTCAGTGTTAGGACTTACAAGGCAATATAATTCTTAATGGCCATTTGGTAAACTTCCCTGCCACAGGAGAACAAAGACCAGGGACACTTGTTGGACAGGAAATGCCGGACACCAGGACTCAAACCATATAAGGAACTAAAACTGCCAAGAAGCAGCCAACTGTACAACTACATTCCTGTTGACTAAACCCCACTGCTCAAGCCCACCAACCAAGCCCCCCAAACCTACTGACGACAAATGCTTCCTGCCAGTGGCTGCGAATAAGGACGAGACTCCAGCTCCTAGGAGCTGCCATCATCTACCCAATACTTTTTGGCTAGGGGCTGTGTAGCCCTTCCCTATGGATATCTCCATCCCCCATCCCCTTTTCTTTAAATAAATTGAATTTTTCTTTATTCACTGTCTGAGATTGCTATTTAGCCTGCCCGCGCACCACCGACTTTAACCTTTCATTAGGTAATTCCTACTCCTTGGCTCTTGTGACATATATGCTGGTACCACTTGCTTCTTGACTTTCATTTCTTGCTAAGAAAAAGGAAGAGAGGAGGAAAAAAATAGTCTTTGGGTAGGCATCCCAAAGGCATCATGTTGAATGTTGCAAGACTGCATTTTTCATACAGAGCATCCTGTGCTACATTCATCATAGTTGCCAGGATTTTAGAGGCAGATTTGAACCTAGACTGTCTCACCTTTAACTCCTCCAGGGTACAGGTACATAAAAAATTGTGCTAGATGAGACAAAGGGGAGAAACCCAAACAAGGAAGAGCTGGAGTAGCTGCAGATGTTGGAACCTTATTCTGACGGGGCCATCCCATCTAAAACCTTTCAAATCACTGAGTTAATATTACCCACCTCTTGCCCTGCAAGTACTCTACCTTGTCTAAACTTTTCATCCTGTGTCTGATTCCATTTTTCAGCTACCACCTCTGACTTGCAAAAAATAATCTACATGCTTTATGCATGTTTAGTAATTATCCAGTTAACCTCAGCTGTCTTTCTATCTGTAGCCTTGGATTCTAAGCTTGCAAAGATCATGCATTGTTTTATTTCAAGTACTTTGTGGGGTGCCCACTGAGGAGCTACAGGCAATAAAAAGCTCTTAATAATAATGGAATTATCTTAGTACTGAAGGCATCACCTCCAGTCTCTGAGGCCCCCTGCCACATGACTGCTCCCTGGCCTCCCTGGGTAAGTCCATTTATGATATCATCTTACCCCCAGTGTGGCCCAAAGTCATCTCTCTTTGTTATGCATATTAAGGGTTTCTAAAATTATACAGAGGGTTTAAATATTAATTTGCCTGTCTGTATATTCTAATTCCAGAACACCAAGGAAAAACTTGGTGATTGGTATCACATTATTTAAATATTGCATGTATTTACTTGATAATACACAGTCATTTTTCTCACTTGTATATGTAATAAACACACTCCCCAAACCATAATTCTCTATGATATTTATCTGAATGATATAAACAGTCCTTTGAATAATAAGGCTTTGGGTAACCTCCCATGACAGTTTGTCTATTAAAAAGGAAATTAAATATACAAAGGTATGGGAAAAATCACTGTGAGGCAGTAATGAACTTAGCAAATTCAAGAAGGAAAATGAAATAAGACTTATATGAAGCCTACACTTCCCTTTCACTTTCTATTGATTCATCACTTATCACCAGAAATATGGCTGGAGGGCCATTCCTGCATCACATATGCACAGATCTTCTCTGATTATGCTCTGGACACAAAGGGAACCACAGTAAATGTGGTTCAACTCACTAATGGGTGAAGAGCTAAGTTTCTAGAGAAGGAATTTGTCTCTATGGGATGCATCCTCTCTGATTTCTCCCAGTTCCTGATTGTTTACTTAGAAATGTTCCCCCAAAATAATTTTTATTTCACAATTCAGTTTCTGATTTGAAATCATCCAACTTAGAGTCCAATGATCTTATTTTCTGGAACAGCCAGAAACTCCTCCCTATAAGTAGCACCCCCTCTCCCCAGTCATTTTCTTTTTTAAATGTTCAAATCAGTATAACAAGGACGTATTAGGTATGAATAGAGTCAAACATATGCTGTTATACATTCTTGTTTTAAAACTGGCCACATGTTGACATTCAAACTTCTAAAATTTTTGGAGGAGAATTGGGGTGTGCTATGCTTCAGTGTCAATAACAACTTTATGAATATAAGCAATTTGAAAATATGTTATTCGTGGTATAAGTTGTTTTTATCTCTTATTAATTAATTATTGCCGGCACTAAATCTGCCTAAAATTGCTATTTAATTGAAGTCAAACATGTATGGCCACAATGATTTATTAAAATATTTTTAAAAAGAGGAACAGCTCAGCCAGTATGGCTCAGTGGTTGAATGTTGAATCAGGAACCAAGAGGTCACCAGTTAGATTTCTGGTCAGGGCACATGCCCAGTTGCAGGCTCAATCCCCAGTGGTGGCCAGGGTAGAAGGGGTGGGTGCAGAGGTCAGCCTATCGATGATGTTTCTCTCTCATCAATGTTTCTCTCTCTATTCCTCTCCGTCTAAAAAAAAATCAATAAAAACATTTAAAATTTAAAACAAAAACTAGGCACAAAAGTTTTAAAGGTGAGGGAGAGATTTTTATTTCCTCAAACAAAGTAACACTTGCCATCTCTTTTTTAAATAATGAAAAGCTAGACCCAAGTAGTAAAAGTCGTACCCCAAAGAAAACTAAAACCCACTTCCCCTCAAATGAAAAAAGCAACAGTCATGACTTTCCACTGGTGAGTTTGCTTGAACGGTGCTTAGATCAGCTCCCTGCTTAGTATAACACATAAAAAGACAGTACGTATTGCAGCTATAAAATAAAAGTCATCATTTTAAAAGCCCTCCTGGTAATGCCTTTAAAATCAGCAGTCAGGAAACCATTAGAGTAATTACCAATCCCCCAAAAACTTGGTAGTTAACATTTCTGGAAGCTCTCCACAGCAACCGGAGGCCCGCCCTCTGCCCATCTCCACCAGCAGCCAGAAGGCTCCATGGCTGGAGCCGAGCTGAAAAGAGGCACCAAGCTAACAAGGGTGGGTTTCGTTCAACTTTGATCAAATCAGAGACTCTGCTAGTGGGGAGGGTTGGAGTTTGTTTTCTGAGTAGGGGAGTGAGGTGAAATCTTACCAGGCACCCACAGCCTGGGGCTCTCAGCCCTCAGGCTGACTTGCAGGGACACTAAGCTCAGAGGTGTATGGGTGCATGAAGGTCTGGAAGCTGATGACTTTAAAGTCTGGAATTTATGTCCCAAAGCCTGCATCCTCTCTCATCCCCCTGCCGCCTCTCCCTCTATTATCACAGTAAATAGGGACTATTGAGACACTTTCCTGGGATAGGATCTTACATTACACACTTCTCAATCTACAAGTCGTGTTCCTGACACAGCAAGGAAAATCAGGATTTCATTCCAAATAAAGGAGAGAGTTCTGCATACTTGCTTATTTGGGATTGGCTTTTTAGTTTGTGGTTTTTGTTTTGTTCTATAGCTCTAGACGTTGAATAACAGGAATTAAATTTGTCATTCTTGGTCATACTGTGTACAAGAAACTAAAGAAAGGAAAAAGATAAATTATATCCACATATGTGCAAACTGATCTCACAGAAACACAGGATGCAGAAAGGTTTAAAGTTCTTCCTCTTGGTAATTTCTCATCTTCCCTCTCCTCCTTTTCCTCTTCTCCTTCTCTCAGAGCCTGAGGCAGCAGCATGCCTGCAGGTGCTCACACTGGCCAGTGCTGGGCCAGCCCCAGGCCTCCTAGGGCTCCTGTGCTTTGCCTGATAGGTGTGAGCCTGCCCTGAGCTCCATCACCTCAAAGCCTTGCCACTGGCTTCTATTCTGGCAATCGAACACTTGGCAAGCTATTCCTAGGCAAAAATGGCTCCATGTACTTCCTATTCCTGAATGCCTAGACTTAAACAAAAAGTTTCATGGAAGGTGGCAGAACAAGACTTCAGAGTTTGTCTGTTTACTTCCAGTTGGCACCTGCTGGTTAACCCCATAGCTACAGCTGGTGGTGATTTGGGATCATATAAATTTATGCTCTTACTCCTCCTTCCCAATGCTCAAATTTACATACTTAACATTTAAATCCAATTCATAGTCCCAAATAGAATATTCTTTAGAAGTAAACTCACAAACAACCCGGAGCTCAGTTTCCTTATTTATGTGGATGAGAGAACTTATCTTTAATTTTCTGCACTTAACTCCCATGAGTTTTATTTTGGAGGGAAAATCAGTTAGGATCCCAAAGTTATGATTCGCTCATATAGTAGAGTCCTGAGAAGCAGGTGAATTGGCAGTGCAGAGGTGATGCTAGGCCATCTAGGTATGACTAGTTGGGCAGGTGGAATACTGTCTGACCTTGATGTTTGTGAGAGCACTGGGGATAGGAGCAGCCCAGGCGGCACAGAGCGCTCAGCGTCCCATCAGCGCCTCAGGTTGCCTAAATGCGTAAGCAGGACAGCAAATGCCATTCTTCTTAACTGAGCGCTAGCATTGGGCAGGCTGCAGAGTTCCTCAGATTTGGAACTGGCAAGAAGAGAGCAGAAATAAATTAACTTCTAAAACACGAATTTTTATTGCAAGGATTCCAAGCCGGACATAAAAAAACTGCTTTCCCCATTACTACAAGTCAATACATAGCAGTGCCATGTAAGTGTCTTCCATTTTCCCCCATTTCACGCTAGATTTACCTGATAGATGAGTGTACTTAAGTAAATAGCACACGCGATTTTAATAGGACAGGTGCTTTAACTGTAAATGGAAGGTCATTGCTATTATTTCAATTAACAACATAAGCTACAAAAACACAGGAGGGGGAATTAATTTAAAGCTTCCATTTAGTGCTACCAGTAAGGGCATCTTTGGACCCCCTGGTTGTCTTGGCAACTCCAGTATCCCAACCAGCAGAAGCAGCCTCTGCTGGTCCCCTTCTCGGCATACACACAGTCCAGATAGTACATTAGCAAAGAATATAATGCCCATGTAAATGTTGAAATATTTTCGTTGCCATAGAGATAAGAAGAATGGCAAAAATACAGGAGTACTTGACATACTCTGAGGCAGACTTTTAATTTTTTACAAAAATCTCAAATGACAATGCCAAGATGGCTGAAAGCACCTTAGGGCTTTTTATGCTCACTCACTATGCACACAAGTCCCCCATCCCAATAATGTGGGTGGAATCCAAGCATTCTGGCTCAATAGCCAATGAGGAGACACATGGAGGGGTGCAGTGGCCATGATCATTATCTTTGTATTGAGCACACAAAAAAAGGGATAAAAGAGAGTGAAGACAATTTACCATGTTAGTTACTTATTTCTTCAGAGATGGGAAATCAAATCCGCAACAATTTTTTTTTTTTACTTCCACTGCTGTGGAACCTGGAGCACACTGGCAAGGATAACCTTGAACATGTCATGATGTGTTTCCTTGTCAGCCGTTCCCCTCTGTGCAAACAGACTGTACAATTTCTTTAGAGGAGGTGGCTTGTTAAACAATGTGATGTGTGTCTCTGTCAAAGCAAAAGGTGGTGGGGGTGAGGAGGGAGGATTTGCACCTTATGTTCTAAGTAGTGAATAGTTCTTCTAAAAATCTGTTGTTCTAAAACATTAGGGGAGGGGAAAGAACTTTGCTTTTTCCAAAGTTAACATCTAATTTTTATAAAAACTGTGGAAATTTCCATGAGCTTCCATCAAACAATTCTGCTACTAAATATTTCCTAAATTAGTTCTTGCCCAAGACCTGAGAAATGCTTGCAATCACTTTTAGTACGGCACCCTGGAGGGGACCGGAAGTGGTGCTAAAGGGCAAATGGACAATGGTAAGACTGACTTCCAGCAGCATTGGTCAGTCAGTACTAGCCACTCATTCCTCCTAGAAACCCTCTCCAACCTCGGCTTCCTCCAAGTATTTCTCCCCTGTCCATGGCAATTACTCAGAGTCAGAGTTCTCCCAAAGTCCTGTCCTCCTGCTGTGTACTCTCCGGGTATGACTTCATCAACTTTCTTATTGTCAGCTACCCTCCAAAGCAGCAATTTCCAACCTTTTTCATCTCCTGGCACACATAAGCTAATTACTAAATCCTGTGGCACACCAAAAATAGATTCTTTGCCGATCTGACAAAAATCAGGTATAATTTTTATTCATTCACACCAGACAGCTATTGTTGTATTGGTTGTTGTCATTTTTTATTTGACAATCTAAGAGAAAAGAGATTAGTGCCCCTGACTAAATAGTCAGGTATTACATACTTTTTAAAAAATTCTTGTGGCACACCGGTTGAAAATCACTGCTCTAAAGTGCTGCTCAATCACCCAGAACCCTCCCCTAATCCCTACACTAACTGCTAACTGGTTTTCTCCACCTGGACGTTCTATTCCTAACATAGCATATCATAAATCAACTCACCATCTTTCCTTTCCCTCCATCCCCCATCTCCACACATAGCAACCTAAGACTGAAACCTTAGGTTTTTCCAGATCCTTCTCTCTGCCATGGCTCAAAAAGTCACCAAATCACTGGTAATCAAAGTGATACTCCTCCAGATCCATCAAATGCTCTCTCCATGACTTGGAGCTTTGAGCAAGGTGTAGCAAGATGAAAATAAGCAACAGTAAAGGGGTAGGGGGCCATTTCTTCTTCCACCAGCACACTGCAAGAGCATGTTTTCTTCCTACCCAGACTCCCAAAGCGGCTCAGGTTTCTGTCTCTATCACAACCTCGTTCTTGACTCTTTCCTTTGCTTCAGTCCAAAATAAAGGGAAAAAAGGATGGGGCAGAGTCTTCATAAACTATATCATGTAATCATTTTAAACTGGAGCTCATCGGTATCCTGCAAGGTGGAGTTTGCTTAAATAAGCCATTGGTGTGTAACTCCCCTCTAGACTTGAAGGTCATGACTGAGACTTAACTCATCTTACTTATCTCTCCCATTCACAGAGTAAGGGGCTTCATAAATGATTTTGACTGCCCATAGACCCACCCTGCTAGTGCCAAACCACCACTTCTCTCTGCTTCGAATCCTATCCTAAAAGCACACTCTATTCTAAGGTACCTGAAATGAGAGTTTTACTTCTAGGACAATGGCACATATATGTATAGTTAGTGCCCAATTACAATGTCTGATTGGTTCCCTTTTGAAAGTATGTACTTCTCATACATACAACCACTTTCTAATCTGTCCAAGGGCATGTTGAGGAGCTAAACGTAAAATATGCTGTGGCTGAAGCTGACCCACAGGGGAGAGGTCCACGATTCAATGGTCCACATGCCTTCGCAGTGGCTGGCTGTGTTGGCATCGCCCTGCTCTTCTGGCCTGCTGTTCATGGGGTTGGCTATTCCTGCCCTTATCCATCTGTTGCTATGCTACAGCTCTGTCAGTCAGTATTCATTTTTTACTGAGCATCCACGCTTGTGCCAAGCACCACAAAGAAACATGACACGTAGTCATGGGCCCTGAGAGCATCCAAGGTAGGAGGTGGCCCGAGAGACTGTAACATGCAGAAGACAGCACACAATGACATCAGGCTGCTATGGAGAAGTGACAAGGATGAGAGAGCTCACGTGGCAAGAAAGGCTTGAAGGAGGATGCAAGACATAACCTGCATCTCAACGTGTAGGTTTGAAAAGATAAGGCAATGGTGAAATGGGAGAGGTCTGAGGGCAGAGTGGCACAGACTGAGCAGAACCGTCTAGAAGGGAATGCCCAAATCTCATTTGGCATTAGTCTGGAGCAAGGATTCCTTTAGGAAGTTAAAGATATAGGGTTGTGCAAAAGATTATCACACGTTGCAAAGGACAAGTCTCCACCTTCCATGCCACATTTTCTTTGGGGGCCAAAGAAACATAACAACATAAGGGTGTGTCCAAAGGTGGTAGTGCCATCAAGTAAGATGGCTCCTGGAAAGACCCCTGACACACAGGAAGCACTATACAGCTCTCAGTCACACTCCATCCCTTGATGTTATCATCCTGTCAGTTTCCGGCCCCCTGCTTTCCCACTCCTGGCTGCCCCCTGAAGAAGCCAAGTAGCATTTTCTGTGGATCTTGGCATTTAGGGACAACTTCAGTGTGACCTGCTCATCCTTGAAAGCCCAAACCTTGTGGGTGTGTTTGCACATTTGTCCTTCCGCTGACAGGATCGAATGTGCAGGGCCACCCGGGAATGCCACATCCAGGGTTTAGAACAATCCTGGAGCCAAGAGCAGCTGCCAAGCCCTGCTCTCACTGTCCCGGTGTCTCTGAATGGTGACGAACAAGAATAAACGGGAAGGGAGCCTGCTTTGCCTGTTGTCTGGGAGGGCTGGCAGTTGGCCAAGAAGCAGCAGCAGGGCCGGAGGGGCCGGGAAGAGCTCCCGGGGCTCCCTTCCTGTCTTTGCAGGGGCTGCATTCTTCCCCTCCTGTGCCAGGCGTAACTAGATGATGAGGGAGTGTCAGACTCAAGTGTGTGGCCAATGTGGGTGAGTGGTGTTGGAGATGTCTGCTTGACAGAAGAGGTGACTAAGGCACCCTCACCTCCCCAAGGGGTCCAAGCTCTGCCAAGTCCTTTGGCCAGAAAAGAGAACTCGGCATCCCGGTGGGAGTAATTGCACAGCTGAACCTATGCCAAATCAATCTGAGCCTTTCATGAGTCTGAGCTAGCCATGCACCATGTCCAGAGGAGCCCAATGGGATGGCGAGGCTCTCCTGGGAAGCACTTCCTCCTGCCAGGACCAAGACGGGAAAGGAAGCAGGCAGAGGAGACAGCGCCTCCCAGACACTCCCCACCAGTCCAATCATAGAGAGAGAAAAAAAAAGACTCAAAATGGAGCTAGGGAAAGCCTGGGAAAGAATTTATATAGACAAAGCAGGAACTGAGCATACTTGGATAGTTTTAAAGCTTTAGACAAAACAAATTATACTCTAATGAAGGTAACCAGTACTACATTGAAACTAAGGCATGTCCTGACTGATTTGGCTCAGTGGATAGAGCATTGGGCCGTGGACTGAAAGGTCCCAGGTTCGATTCTGGTCAAGGGCATGTACCTTAGTTGCAGGCTCGATCCCCAGTAGGGGGCGTGCAGGAGGCAGCTGATCTATGTTTCTAACTCTCTATCCCTCTCCCTTCCTCTCTGTAAAAAAATCAATAAAATATATTTTTTTAAAAAAATTAAAAAAAAAGAAACTAAGGCATGCTATTGACTCCCTGTCCCATTGTCCCACTAGTAATTACAAGGAAACAAGGAAGAGGTTCAGACTGACCCCCGTTTTCTTTCTGGCCCCAGAATTGGCCATCACCTCCTCAGAGTTATTTTGAGAATTAAATAGTATATATGAAATACTTAGCACTTAGTAATTACTAAGAGAAACAGAACCAATAGTGGCTGTGTTTATAAAGAAACACACACAAACAGAGAGGGAGGGAGAGAGGGAGGGAGGGAGGGAGGGAGGGAGGGAGGGAGGGAGGGAGGGAGGGAGGGAGGGAGAGAGGGAGGGAGAGAGGGAGGGAGGGAGGTGGGAGGAAGAGAGGGAGGGAGAGAGGGAGGGAGGGAGGTGGGAGGAAGAGAGATATCTTTAGTTTAAGGAATTGGCTCAGGAGATTATGGGGGACTGGCAACTCTAAATTTTGCAGGGCAGGATGCAGGTTGGAACCCAGAGGAGAGCTGATGTTGCAGCTGAAGTCTAACGGCGGTCTGTTGGCAGAATTCCCTCTTCTGTTCTACTGATTGGATGAGACCCACCCACATCAGGGAGGGCAACCTGCTTTACTCAAACTTGACTAATTTAAATGTTAATCACTTCTAATAAATACTTCCATGGCAACACCTAGACTAGTGTTTGACCAAATATCTGGGAACCAGGGCCTGGTTGACATACAAAACTAACAGACCATACCCAACATCTCCTCCTTTCAGTCTACCATCCTTAGATCCAGAGAACTTTGACCCCAAACCTTGAGATTCTAGGTTTGGAGCCACAGATGACAGAATACCTCCCATGTGAATCTGCCCTACATTCTTTCCAGAAGAAATATGTGCCATAAAAGCATGTTTTGAACATTTTGGGGAATCTGATGGTAGTTTTGGATTCTCTCCCCAGAAAATATACATACACAGCAAAACTTCACACAATTTCAGGAATCCTGTGGCCTTCCCCAAAGCATCAATGTTCTAAGGGTGGCTGAATGTTGAGTTTAAGAACGTTACATCTAAAAGTACTGAAACTGCAGAACTGTGAAGAAGGAAAAGGACATTATTAGGATCTAGAATCTAGATGCTTTCACCACAAGGAGTAACAGGGGGGGAAATAGATGCATGCTGCCTGGAGAGGCTGTGAAGGGAGATGAGGCTCTGTCTGAAGTACTCACTACGGCTTGCCAGGTAAATATGCAAATGAAGTAACTAGAAAATAGGTCATGACAATTAAATACCACAGCTATGGAAGCCCATGTTAGTTCTAGCCCCCTGCTTCTTGTTCCAGGCAGAGGGTTGACGAGATGGCCCTGGTCCTGTTGGGCAAGCCTGGTCTCACGCTCAAAAGGGCCCAATGATGTATATTCCCTCCTGCAGATATGGCAGGCAGTCTACTTCATGTCTGCACACGGGCAGTACTACTATTATGAAAATGGAAACATTTTTAATGAAAACCTTTATTATATATCATTAACAAAAAATGTTTACATATCAAACTCCTTTTTAAAGGGTACCTACATCACCTCTCCATTATTCATTTCATTCCACATTTGCTCCATCCTGCAATACAAATATGCATTGTGACTAGTTTTGCCCAGCTCTTTACTATTAAAAACAGACTTCTACAAGGCTGCTCTTGGTTCTTTAGAGTCAAATTTCACAGCTCCTTGATAGGTCAATGGTATTTCTTTGATGGACACGTGTGTTTGTGTGTGTGTGTGTGTGTGTGTGTGTGTGTGTGTGTGTGTGTTTAACAGGGAATAGCACCACTACAGAAATGAGACTCTGATCAAGACCAGTCTGAAGACTCCAGACTAGTAAGGGAGGGCCAGGCAGAGGAGAGCAGGCAAGGAGGAACAGGTAGGAGTTTCCCTCAGAGGGACCCTGAAGAAAAGGGGAGAGTATGTGCAGATAATGTGACAAGGAGGTCGACATTGACGGAGAACTTGTGTTTTTTAAGCAACACAGAGACAGAGTTCTCAGAATAATAAATTTTGCCTGACTCTCTGACCAGAAAAGGGATTTCAATATAGACGGGGGACAAACATGCATATTGGTGTGGACAGAAGGAGACTGGTGGCTCTGGGGAACATTTACTAAAATTCCACATCCATGGAGAACTTGAGAATACTGTCAGAGAATCCAGGGTAGATACAGTTAGTTACATGGAAAAGAACAGATTGAATGAATGAATAGTGAATGAACACCCACTATGGGTAAAGACAAGGATAGACACTCCCACCCCACCCTTACTCCCATCTGAATGTACAACACATCACAGCCTAACTCTAGACCTTCCTATTTGATCCCTTAGCTTAGGACAACCTTGTGAAAAAGGAGGGACTTGTTGTTACACTAATATTAAAAACAGAAAAAACATGAATGAAATAGACTGTCCTGGTTCCATGTGTCTATACATGTCAGAGGGAGACAGATCCTAGCTCTTCTGAATGTAGGACACTTTCTTCTACTGATCCAGAGGTGAGCATTTTGCTGATTCTGATATAAAATATCTCCCTGCTGCCCTCAGAGCTGCCCTCTGGGCAGTGTCAGGAAAGAGGTGCCCATCAGGGTGAATGTCACAACCTTTCAGGCAATGGTGACTCATTTCACCAACAAATATACCAAGAAACATTTGAAACACGGCAATGAGCACATTTTGACAACACCTGCTCTCTCATTATTCAATAGTCAGAGCTGTTCTGAGAATAATGTTCCCTGATGAAGAACCACAAGGTTTCTACAAGTTGGTACCTTGATGGAGAGTTGTTCAAGTGGCCAGGAGGTGTAGGGAGCCACTGTGGGGTGATCACTGAGGGCAGGTAACTCACCCTGTCTCAGGCATCTTTGAAACTGTTTTCTGAGCATTGTTTCAAATCAAAGGTTTAATTAGACCCAAGTGACATTTTCATCTATATGAAGTGATTTGGTCTTGGAGTTGATGCACATCAAGATGTTGTCTCAATTATGCCAAAAGTCAAAACAGCATCAAACTTTTTCCAGATTAAAAAAAAGAAAGAAAGAAAAACTTGTGTAACTCCTGAGGCATCATGAGCTTTCTGCTGCAGCCAATGGTCTGTACTCGTGGGTTTGTCAGAAAGTTGTATTTATTGCTTATGAAGACACATCACACAACGTGTGCACAGAAGGGGTGTAGAGGTCAAGTGTTTTAAATTCAAAACTCAGGTGGAGAGGGAGGCAAAAATGTGTTGCAAATTTAGCAGTTGGATCATCACATGACTACAGGTGAAGGATAAGGCCTGTGGCCAATCACGAGAGCCTTACAAGATGGTACATGGTATTCTTGCAACTGAGTGTGCCAGAGAAATGGAGGAAGGTCAGAAGCAGCAGGGTGACTGGGGAGAGGAGGTATTTGTAGTTAGGTGGCTGAATTCTTCTTCTAACTGGGGTTCTCTTCCAGGAATCACTGACAGTTTGCTATGGCCTTACTTTCCCTTCATTCCAAAGTCCTGCATACATTTCCTATTTAATCCTCCTATAAATCCTACTGACACTTTAATTAACCACTCTAGCTCCTCTGCAAAGAGTCTCCTCTAGTAGCTTCAGAAGATAAAGTAGCATCAAATCACTTAATAATTTTCCCCAAAATGCTTGCTACACAATGTTTGCCAATGCTACTGCACCAACTCAGAAGGCAAAAAGAAACCACCAACTACCTGGATGCTGGCAGTAGTCCCATCAGGAGCTCTCAGGACTCATCCTTCTAAGAGTCTGCCTATGATACTAGGCAGCAAAGCAAAGTCAGGAAAAAAATTCTCAAAACCCTGGACTATGTGATAAGACCAAGTGTTAACTGATGTTGTTATTAAACAACAGAGCTTATGCCTGCTTATTGCATTGTCTCAAGCCCTATAATAATATTAGGTCAATTGCTAACAAGAACTAATGTTTATTCCTGGCAGTATGCTAAGGTGCTTTATTTTGCAGTACCTTATTACATTCCTTGTAATAAGCAAGAGCTGAGCTCAACATAGTGGTACTGCATGACTTCTCTGAAGTCACAAGGACTCAGAGAGGAACCCAGAGCATGAGTTTAGTGAGGGACAGAGAGCAGCTTTGGAAAATATGCATATAGATAGATAGTTCTCAGTCATTGTCTTTAAACTTTCCAGTTAATGATATTAGTAATCACTACTGAGTTGGTCAACTCATTCAGGTATTCACTCACTGAACAAATATTTATAGAACACTAGGTGCTGAGCACAAAAGATGAGCAAGACAGAGCTCCCGCCTCAAGCTGTGTGCCATGTGGGCAGTATGCAAGTGGATGAATTCACAGTGGTAAACACTGCAACAGAAATATGAATACAGTACTCTAGGAACAAGACCGAGTGTGAAATCCACTTGGCCTTTCAGAAATCTAGGAAGGCTTCATCAAAGGAGTGACAGGTGAAAATGGCTCTTGAGGGATGAGTAGGAGTTCGGTGGTTTAGGGAGGGTGCTGCTGTGCTGGGGGTGGGCTTCCTAATGGCTTTCAGGGAACACCTAACCAAGCTGGAAAGGAACAGGCAGTAGGCTGAAGCACGGAGGAAGCCCAATCACTTACTTTCCAGATTTCTGCTTAGCCTCCTTAATGCCAAAGCTTGAACATACCTTTCCTCTGCTTGGGTACCTGGTGATATCACTGCTAGGCAAGAAATAAAGGCTGCTGGTTTCATTTACATCCAGTCCTCTTTGGGGGACACTGGCTATTTATAAATTCACTAGAGGCCCGATGCACAAAATTCATGCAAGGGGTTTGGCCCTCACAGCCCCTCACAACCTCGGCCAGCCCTTGCAGCCCCAGCTTCATCCGGAAGGTCATTCTGCTGTCGGTCTAATTAGTATATTAGCTCTTTATTATATAGGATGGTTATAAGACTGGCTTAATTCTTGTTCACAATTGCTCTATTCTTAGCTTTCAGTCAACAACAAACTAAATACTCAAGTATTAATGAGCTTTCTGTAGGTCTGGATACTACAATGTTTTCAAGAACTTTTTTCTTCCTGCATCCCAACCAAATACCTCTAGTGGATTTGCAACTTTAGGAGGAATTTTGCCAAAAAGCTAAGAATATCCTACAATTACCATCTAAATGTCAGGAAGGGCCTCATTATCTTTCTGAAACCTTATCACTTATCGTTCAACATAACTTGGTATTAACATTAATACAGGGGCAGGGGCCAGGGGCAGAAAAGCAAGATAAGTGAGGAACACTTTGCAAAATGCTATGAATTTTATTTCTACAGATTTTGCTTTGACCAAAGGTGTTTCTGCATAAGGATATGGACAAGTTACAGAACAAATAAAGAACAGATATGGGACAAGGTGCAGAACATAATGATAGGGATCCAGTGTTCCTACATGATCAGGTATGGAATAAGTGCTCTTGTGAAACAACTCAGAAAAATAAAGCTTAAAACCTGGAAATGTAAACAACTTTTATATGCTCAGGAAATTCATCAAAATACAACCTCTCACTTTTGGTGAAAAGATATAGAAATAGAAACATAATACCTGAACTAATCATTCTTTCCAGGGAAGAAATTACCTGCCTTTCAGGTTTTATCTTTCCAATGATTTTCTATATGATGTTTATTTCATAGAACCATCTAATTTGACAGCTGTTTTTTACATATAGCATTTTAAAGTTAACTGTCTTTGTGCCCTGTGATTAAGCCAAGAAACAGTGATGGCAAATTAAACATCAGAATTGGGAAGAGCCCTAGCTGGTTTGGCTCATTGGATAGAGCGTTGGCCTGCCAACTGAAGGGCCCCAGATTCCATTCCGATCAACGGCACGTGGACCTCGGTTGCAGGCTTCCGGCCCTGGTTGGGGCATGTGGAAGGCAACCAATGGATGTGTCTCTCTCACATCAGTGTTCCTTTCTCTCTCTCCCTCTCCTTTCCACTCTCTCTAAAAAAAAAAGAAACAAGAAAAAAATCAATGGGAAAAATATCCTTGGGTGAGTATTAAAAAAAAAAAAAAATTGGGAAGAGATTAGTTCAGGAGAGATTTGCCAGTGTTTGCCTAATGTACACTAAGCCACATACACTGAGATGATAAATGGTGCTGCCTCTGTTGTTCTAATGCCTTCCTGTCATAAATCTGGTTTGACTGGCATGAACGGTATTAGGTAAAACAGACTGAAGCTGCAATGCCAATATTTTTGTGACTATTTTGCAATCGGCATTAATCAATGAGATGGAACTATAATTGCTGCAATTTTCCATATCTCTCTCTTCCTGGCTCCAGAATCACAGATATAATAGCGCTCCTAAGAGTTCCCAACAATTTGCTATTCACAAATGCTATATTAAGCATACTGTATAAAATTGCATCCTGACACACCTTTTTTTTTTTTCCAAGCTCTTTCTGAAAACCCCTAAAGTCCTAGGGTATTGGTCCATAAAGAATCAGTCCGAATTCTTCCACTGAGCTCCCTGGCTGAATCTCTCCTTGAAAGTCATGTTGGAATTTTGGTTTCAGAGCCTCATAATATTTCATGAATTCAACTTCATTTGGGAAATTTTTCAATCACTTTGGTGACATTGACAATTTTCCATTTCATTATAATGCAACAAAATTCAAGCACCTGCTTCGCTTTTCAAAATGTAAATCTACTGAAAAATCAGAGAAAAAGCAGGTGTGCTAGCTTAATTGACAGAATTGAATCTCCTACCCAAAAACAAGCACCCAAATCAAAACAGAGACTCCAAAGTACAGGCCAACATCAGAAAAACTGGAGGCCCAGCACTGAAGCGCATTTGGGGTGAACAGATACCTCTCTATTAAATTGCTTTTCAACTTAAGTAACTGGGTGTTGGATAGAAATGAAGCTTGGATAACCCTTCTAATCTAAAAAAATGAATTTAGTAAAAATATATACATGGAAAAACTTCCAAAGTGTTTCTTTTAGTTCACTCACACCTAAGAAGCTTAGTGAACTGTGGTGTTGTTTATACTAATTTTGGAATCAGATGTAGAAATTCAATCCCATGGAAGAAAATACTTCCAGAAAAACTGAATTGTGCTTTTAACTTTCTTTCTCCCTGTAAATTCACAGGAGAATCTGTTCAACTTGAAGAACATCCCCTCTATCGTCATTCACTGGCAATCTCTTCTTACTAATGTCAGTGCTATTCAGGATGATTAACTTCAGCACTTTCCATCTTTCCGTAATGCTCCACTCTCGGGCTGCCAAACAAAGATCCCTCTATTTCATTATTCAAAATATTAAGTGAAGCTCAAAAACTGAAATGATAGACTTTGGGGTGAAGAAATATTGCTCTGTCTGTCAAAAATGCTGCAAGTTATTTTATTACATAAAATTGTACTTAGGGCATCTGAATAGTCAATTCTCCCAGAACAGGAAGGGCGTGACTAAATCAAATCCCGATCACCCATTTTTATCAAATGTATGCTTCATCACCCACCAACCATTTTACTGGAATTTGAAAACTAATGGCATTAACAACTCTAATTGTGTTTCTCCAGCTGCTGCTCCGATTTGGATAAGTTGCTAAGGAATAAACCTAGGAAAACACTGACAAGTCAGGAGGGAAGGGAAATCAACATCTGATTCACAAGCCGTACCATTTATACCCAAACCATTCAAAATTAAGTGTAACTATTGGTGACAAACACATTTGTGATTCTTTGCCCCATCAGAGCAGAATATTTTTATGTTTGTTAAGTACAAGGAAGGAGCCAGAAAATTCTGTGGTGCCATCGAAACACCATAGTAGTCGGGTGCAGGTATATCTCAGATACTTAGAAACTTTAGTCTGGAATTGATAAATACTTAACTCCTGTGTCATACCTACCTTGCCAGTTTATTGTAAAAATCAGAAACCCCACAAGTGAAATGTATGTCATATAAGGGATATTCGGCACAGTATGTGGCAGTTCAATATATCGAAACCATACATGGAGAAAAATGTATATGTATCTAGGGCTCTCCTCTCAAAACAGGATTTGGACATATCAATTCAAAACTCAGGCAGTAACCTAACCCTACATACACCAGCACCCCAGGTTCCATGATTGCATCTCCTGTGCCCCATCTATGGAGACCCGGTGCCTGGGAGCTCTGGGCATCCCTTTGCCTGACCTGAACCTGCCTTTCAAGAGCTAGAAAAATGCTCCCACTGGTTGCACCATCGCCTAACACCGGGCCCCATCTGACAAGCAGCCCTACCCCAAAACATTTTGAAGTAGTACCCATAACACAAGAAAATCATGCATCCACCCTTTCATGTTCTGCCTAAGCAGCCTGCATGATTCCAAACCCCACAGTATCTCACAGATATTTTCACACGGATGATGAGTGTATCCTGGTGCCCTGGGGAGCACCTGGGTCCAATGTTCTCAGCGACGCTGGTGCACGCTCTGTTGATGGCATTTGCAGATGAGTGGGGCTGGGTTTTGACTGCCACCATGGTTGGGCAATAGAAACCAGGGATGCTAACTGCCTCTGAATGTCTTCTGAGGTCCACACAAGTAAGGCCATATTCCCCTGGTGAGTTTTGAATGCTCAAGTGGGACATTCACATAAATTTCCACTTATCAGGACACCAGTCCTCGGATTATGACTCCTGCATGATCTCCCTTTAACTAATTGCATGGCAAAGACCTATTTCCAAATAAAGTCACATTCACAAGTTCCTGATGAACATGAATGGGGGTGGGAGCTGCAATTCAACCCAGTGCAGGTCTAAATAGGACATTCCAAAGTACTTGTAACAAGGGGTTGTACTGGGTCTGAACTGGTTAAGAATCACTGACCCAGATGAAGCCCTTGCTAAACCAGGGTGCTGGGCACCTCCTTCCATTCCCTCCGTGAACCAGGGATGAGGGACACCACCAGTCTGTGTGTGCTTTCTCCTTTGCAGTCCAGCCACCTCCCACCACCCAGGAACCCTCCTCTGTACCACAACTGATAAAATATAAATATAAATAAGGCCTCCTTCCCGGGGCAGCTGCAGGCTACACTGTGAAAGTGTAAGAAGAAGTGCTCAGTGGAGGGGGTGGCTCGTTTTATTGTATTCTCGGATGGGGTCATTGCTTTGGGATCCTGAGCCCAACTCATCCTGCTCCACACAAGCTGGGCCACCCTGGACCCATCACTTAAGTTTTGAGCCCAAATTCCTTATCTGGGGCTGAAATAGCATCAGTTGACTTCCAGAGTATGGAGAGGCTGGACCATACAAATAGTAATACACACAGCAAGTGCCTGGCACAGTCACAATTCCATGAATTGCTACAGCTGCTGTCACTGCTGTGGTCATTGTCACCTCGGGGCAGGCACTGACACCGGTCTTGGCCAGGTAGACCTGTGCAAACACTGGCTTGTGTCCAATCCTTCCAGAGGCTTCTTACGTGGTCAAAACAAGCCTGGATTTTCAATGACACATGTTGCTTACTAAGTGCTTCCTATGTTCCAGCACTGTGAGAGGTTTGGAAAATAAGCATTTTAAACATTTGTTTTTATTTTTTAAAAAGTTGCCTCTGGAAAAACTTGGTAGCAATGGCTGAACTCTTTATTTGATATGAAGGCCCCTTTTTTTTAGTATGTCAGATTTCTTTTTTGTTATGATTCTGAGTCCTAAGTTATGTTTGAGAGCTATCATTTAGAGATAATTCCTATATTAAGCTATCATATGAACATCCCTTTACCCTCCCCCCACCAAAAAAAAATAATCCACCTGGACACATCCAGAACAAGATGGACAGGTTGCAGCCTAACTCTGTTTTGGAAGGAGCATGGCTGCTTTTGATCAGCACAAGAAAGAGGCATGTGAACATTCAGAAATGTCCTAGGAATTCCACCCAGAATTCACTTCACTATATCAAGTGCTATGACAATTCAATCCATGGATTAAAGTCTGTTAGGCTGCTCGAGAGAATCATTTTTAGCTCATTCTGTAGATCATTGTATTTCCCAATCTGGCACCGTGAACCATAAATAATCCTATCATTTATTAATTACATTTCCTAACCTAGTCAAGAAGAATCCTGCAGTGTGGAGCAGCGGATCATGAATAAACGGTTCATTGAAAAGCAACTCTTATTGCCAAGTAGTTGTAAATTAGGGTGTGATAATTACCCACTTTAACCTTTTTAAACAGGTTCCTCTAAAAAGCTCCAAGATGGATGTTTTATTATAACAACTTTGACCTCCAACACACAACAACACAATTAGTTTTGCGCCCTGACAAAGGGATGCTTTGATTAAAAATCTGGCATACTACATTATTATAAGGTATTGAATGTGGGTGGATACACATGTATGCATTACACATACACAATATTCATATATTACGTCCTCATCTGCTTGAAGTATAGATCCAGCTAAGTAGAACATAATGAATAAGTCTGTAATTACATAAAAATGTGCCAGCTCTGTCATCATAAACCATTGCGAGTGATGTCCTGTGGAGTGCGCTGTCCCCAAGGTCCTAACCCCATTGAACATCTTAACTAATGTCACAGCAACGCAGCACTCAATCCACACACTGCAGCCCGGGCCCGGCACCACCTCCCAGCAGAGCTTGAAGCCCCATCTTTCAGGAGAAGCAGGACTGCTAACGCTTTCATAAGCCCCAGGGTGCTCAGACTAGAGGTGGCAGCAGTAGCACCCAGAACCCTAGTTAAATTCAGATTCCTGCGCCTGCCCTGGGGACTGTTTCAGTCCATAGGGGTCCTGCCTGAGAATTTCTAACAAGCTCCCTGTGAGGTCCATGAGGCTTGCTGGTCTAGGGACACCTGCTGAGAATCACTGTCCTCACTCATGGCCTACGAAAGTGGAAGCAACTGCTGAGACAACCTGATTCATATCTCATGGAGAGGATGACCTCTCTTCATTCCTCTTATTTTATTTCCCTCATTTTGCGACAACTTCCCACTCTTTTCCAAGACTCTGGTCTATAAGTGTCAGTGTCACTTACAAACCAAGGGGAAGAAAGCTAGTGGCTGTACACCTCAGTCAGTCTTACACACCCATTCCCACACACACACCCCATCAAAACTGTTATTTAAGCTTCGGGTTTGTTTCTGAAATGATGAAGTTGAAAGCAGAACATTTTACAACACCATGTAGTAGGTGCTTGCCTGAGAGAAGATTTAAATTCTACAAGGATTGGGGTGGAGGGAAGGAACAGGAGACAGAAAAACGAACATTAGTGCCAGACGCTGCCCTGTCTACAATGACCTGAAAATCATTATCCGAAGGTTAGAAGGAGCACTGTCTTATCCATCAAATGTCATTGTAGCAACAAGGACATATTGCCACTGCAATCTCAACTCCCTTCTACAGAGGGTAGAGTGTGTCCAGGAGAAGTTTTATGTCCCATAGGCCACCTTGACTCTTTAGTATAAAGGCCCGACCTGGGGGACTATTTGGAGATGGGTGGAGGAGGAGTGCATTGCTGTGAATAAGAGAAGAACTTGGAGGTCACCAAGGGCCCCCCGGAGGAGAGAGGTGAGGGAACAAAGAATCAGGACCAGATGAGAAGGCCCTCGTTGGGCCCGGAGGTCTGTCCTGAGCCATGTCTAATATTCATTGAAAATCACCTTGCTTCAGTGCAGCCCCTGTCCATCCCATAGCTACTCCACATCTTCCCGCTGGTCTTCTCTTCCCAAGAAGGAATTGGGCTTTTGTTTGCTTGCTTTTAGGAAGACAAAGAAGGACTTGAGTTTCACATCTACATCAATATGGAATAGAGCAAAGGCTGAATCATGAAAGAATCCAAAAACTGAACCAGTTTAGCAGAAGCATGAGTTAAGTATCAGGGTAATCATGAGAAAATACCCTGAGAGAGCTTGGCTTCCCCAGGGCTCACAACATGGATGAGATGGGAAGTTAAGAAAAATCTTACATAGATTTCTGGAGTGTTCAAAGTGGTATTATCATACTGGAAACAAAAGTGCCTCCCACATCCCCCCACCAACAAGCTGGTGTGGGGGAAAACAGAGGCTGGTCTATGAATGTCAGCACTGGTATCAAGGCACTTGGAAACACTAGCAAGTTCAAAAACACACAAGATGTTGGCTCACATATTGCCATCAGAGGTATAAATTCAGACCATTTGGGAGGGAGCGGGTTGCAATTTGGCAACATATCAAGCCTTAAATGTATTCATATCTCTTGCTACAGTAATTCCACCTGTGAAGATCAATTCTTAAAAACATAATCCTTAATTTGAAGATGTTCACTGTGAGATAATCCTAATACCACAAAACCTAATGCCCAATAATAGAGCCCAAGATAAGTGAATTAGACTACAGCTATATGCCATTGCAAACTGTTGACAAAGAATTTTAATGACATGGGAAAATCCTTGTGCCAAAACACTGCTAGAAGAAAAACAGGATACTAAATTGTATTACATTAGGATCTCAGCACTGTAAAATAATAATCACAGAAAGAGAAATATACCGTTATTCCGGTTGAATGCTACAGCTGCATTAACCATCGTTGCAGCTGAATTGCTCCTGCCAATCCATACTTTGCCATATTTCCCACGTTTTTATAATAACCATGAATTACATTAAATATAAAAAATAAGTTTTATTTTTAAAAGATTATATAAATTTATAAGTGAAAAATCCAGAATGAGCTGTCATATACGTTTTTACCCTTAATCTGTTGAAGTCAATAAAAAGCATAATATAGTCATAAGTAAATTAACTAACAGGGCCATTGACAAATCAAATTGGGTACAGGTGCCACAGTGAGCCAACAATCCAGGACTATAATCTAACACTAATTTAAAAGCAAATAAAGTACAAATCTGAATAGCGGCAATAGTGTCACTTGATTTCTCCCAACACACTATAACCTGATTCTGATGGCGTCATAAAATGCACCAACTTGTCTGTCCAACTGTTTCTATATGTATATGATTATGTCCATCAATGTGCATATGTTTATGAATATGTACATGATATGGATATGTCCGATAGGTATGGGTATTTTTATGAATATTTATATGTATTTCAGTATAATTTATATGTGTATGTAAATCTTTATAAATGTGTATGTGTTTCTATGTATATGGACATAAACATGAATACATATATAAACATGAATGTTATGTTTGTGTATGTTCATGAAGATACATGTATATTAATGTGTTTCTGTGAATAAGTATACAAGCAAGTATATGTATAAATGTTTATATGCATGTACAATGTTTATATGCATGTGTGTTTATGTATATGAATGTGCATATAAATATGTATCCTACCTCATAAAGAGGGAATATGCTAATTAACCATCACTCCCTCACAAAGATGGCTGTACCCACAGCTGAGGCCAAGTTCCCATAAGGAGCCTTAACGAGCAATCAGCAGGGACCTGAGGCTATGCCCTCCCCTACCGCCATGGGGTTTGACAGGGGACATCAGGCCATGTCTCCCACCTGGCAGGGCTTGACAGGGGACCTCAAGGTGTGCTTCCTGTCCTGGTGCTGGGCTAGGGGACCTCAGGCTGCGCCCCCCACTAGGTGGGGCTTGACAGGGGACTTCAGGCCATGCCCCCCACCTGGAAGGGCTTGACAGGGGACCTCAGGCCATGCCCCCCACCCAGAGGGGCTTGACAGGGGATCTCAGGCCGTGTCCCACACCTAGCGGGGCTTGACGGGGGACCTCAAGGCACGCCCCCTGCCCCGGACTGGGCTGGGGGACCTCAGGTAACACCCCCCGTCCTGGCGCCGGGCCAGGGGACCTGAGGCTATGTCCCCTGCCCGGCAGGGCTTGACAAGGGTGGGACTGGCCAGGTCTGGATCTAGCCCAATGGGGGAGGTGGCCGGCCAGGTCTGAGTCTCACGCAATTTTGAGGCACATGTGGGTGGGCAGGGACTTGACTCTGGGTCCTGTGGTGTGCCCCAGACTCTGACAGGAGGAAGGTTTTCATATACATTTTACTAATTTTCTTTCATCTCTGACACTTCTATTATAGAGAAAGGGCAAATAGCAATATTAAATTATTTCCTCTAATTAATCCCCTTTTAACGTGCATGAATTTCGTGCACCAGGCCACTAGTATGTTTATGTTTCTATATAAGCATGATAAATTTTTCCCTCAGCTTCTACCTACCTAATTTCCCTTTCAAGTGGGGACTTTGATTGAATGATGACATTTACTACTGAATAAAAGGGTATAAGATAATAAAAAATTTAAAAACCTTAAGACCAGAATTCTCAACCTTTTTGTTTATTTGTTTGTTTTTGTTAATTCTCACCCAAGGATATTTTTTCCATTGATTTTTAGAGAGAGTGGAAAAGATGGAGGAGGGAAAGAGAGAGAAAAAAAAAAAAAAACATTGATATGAGAGAGACACATGGATTGGTTGCCTCCTGTACAGGTCCCAGCTGGGGCCAGGATTACACCTGCAATCACGGTACATGCCCTTGACCAGGAATCAAACCCACAACCCTTTGGTGTGCATGCCAATGCTCTATCACTGAGTCACGCTGCCAGGCTGTTTTTCAACTTTTAAATATTTTTATACCTAACTGCTTAGAAAATAAGTTTCTAGTGACTTTGAAAGGTATACTGCTAGTATTTTGAAATGATGGCCAAATTAACAACCATGGGAGGAATTATGTGTTTCCATGCCAATCAGTGGAGCAGTTAAAGGAATAGCATTCTGATGTATAATTCCACTGGGACATTGATTAAACTTTTTTAATATCATTACTCAATTGAAGCACATAAACCCCCAGTCTAATGGAACATTTGAGAAAGTTTAAAACAACAAAATAGAAGAATTTACAAAGGAGTAAATATCTTTTTAGCCTAAACAGCAGTAGACATTACAGAAAACACTATTATATCATCAGTAGCTTTCTTCTTTACCCATCGGGGGGTCTGTAATTATGACATAATTCATATTTAATTGTTTCATCTGAAGACTATTATCTCATTTCTTCATGATTGTCTTATTCTAGCTGTTTATATTTTTCCCTATTCACAATGTCATAATTTCCAGACTAAAATATTGAGCTTAGAGAATATTAGTTCTGTTATAAATGATATATGTATACGATTTAATTTTTATTTTAACTTTTTAAGAAAATCAAACTGTAATCCAAAGATGTCTTGTGTCTTAAATATAGGACTCTCCATTTTGAATGCTTTGAAATATCACATTGCAATGGGCATTCATAGCTACAGTTTCCTTTACAGAAAATATTAAACATGTTTTTGCAGAGTATGATGTTAATTACTATTATAAATATTTTCAAATAAAAGAATAGAAAATGCTTACCTTAAAGATCTACAGTTTCTTAAATGTACAAAAGAATTGAACCCCAACATTACTACCGAGAAGTAAAAGCTACATTGGAATAGCCTTGTTCTTTGGAAAGGAGTCATTTTAAAACTGTAATGTGAACATTTTTATAGAATGGTTTTGTGAAATTTAGAAAGACTATTAGCCAAAGTTATGCCTTTATTTAGACCTAACATTGGAGGAAATTAAGTTTGGACTGAGGAAAGAAAGAATGTCTGCCTGCTGGGGACGGAAGTTTGTTCACAGGGAGTCATTTCTTTCTGAGCCCATCACTCATGACTCCCTATTTTTTCAGGGTCTCAGAGCTTCATTGTGCCCTTGGACACATATACTCATGCTCAATCCCTACAGAAGTCTTCTCCCCATCTAGGAAGTCCTAGGAGGCCCGAAGTAGTTAAGGCTCCCTCAGCTTCTGAGCGGCATGCCTACCTCCTGCTTAGTCCTCTGGGAATGCCGAACCAGTCTTCATCTCCTTCAGTTCCCCGTTTACTGCACTGTGAGTGCAGTGCACCTTTTGAGGCTGACCTTGTCCTTTCTGGCACTGACAACAAGGCACATTATGTCCCCAATGCAGATATACAAGAATCGTGAGATCCTGTCCCCCATTGTTGGTCAACTCAGTGCCTGGAACACAGAACGGGCTCTACCACTCTGAGTCATGAGAAGGGACAAAGGGAAGGTCAAGACCTACGTTTGGATTTGTTCTGGAGGGGATCCATCTAAGGATACAGATAAGGAAAGCATTTTTTTCCGGAAACAGATTGGGGAAAAGGACCATTTTTTTTACCTTTCCAGTTTATTACACTTTGTAAGATGCTTACAGACCACACCTTTCTGACGGGCAATGATCAAAGACAATTCAAAAGCAGTTGTCATAGCATGAAACCTCTCCCTCATAAAAAAAAAAAAAAAAGTTAAAACATAATTCTCCTACCATGTACTTAATTAAGCATTAGGTAGGACTTTGAAATAAATTAACTCTCCATGCCTGCACCAGCTTCCCTCTGGCACCCGGGACCCGGGCTTCCCTCACAGCCCTAGCTTTGTCCAGAAGGTCATCCAAAGGACGTCCGGTCTAATTAGCATATTCCACTTTTATTATTATAAATGTCCTCATGGCACACAGGTCTAATCTGAGCCAACATCAACCTCATCCAGCCTGTGTGTCCTTTCCACGGAAATAAGAAGGAATAAAATACAAGGCCAGATGCTTCATTCTCAACAGGCTGAATGGGTAGAAACCCAAACAGAGACTCATAGGACAAGGTGTGAGTGCCCCGGTCCCTCTGTCCAGGGGCCAGGGTTATGCTGCTGCCCAGACGAGTGTCTCTTAACATTAACATAAAATATCGATCCCCTCTGTTTCCATCTGACAGTGGCAAATTTGCAAATTGATGACTCTATAACTTGACTCTTAGAACAATTTAATAGGATCACATCCAGGAGCACATCAGAAATATTTGAAGACCACAGATTTACCATTGATGAGATGAGCTTATATTTAGAGTATTTTTGGGACACCTAAAGTTTAGAAATTCTACTTATAAGTGCATTGATCATCTTTTCATCATTGAGGGCTAATAGAGACTGGGTTTTGTCAACAATAATTTTAGGAGGTATTGAAAATCCAGAGTGAGAGTAAGTAGGAAAAGAAATGCACCAAAGAGCAAAAGTGTGAGAGAAGAAGCAGGAAAGCACAACAGAAAGGGAGAGGAAAACAGGGAGTTCAAGATCACTGGTGAGGCTGAGGGAAGTGCACCAGGCCTTTCCTGGAGGATGCACACCACAGTGACAGGGATAATCTTGAGAATCAGCCATAAAACCATCATGGGCTCATGGGCCTCGTGGGCATAGAGCCACATGCACCCTTTAGAACCATGCCACGTGTTACTCCAGGAACAATGGCAATTAGGAGCACTTCTGGTGGTCAGGACCTGCTCCTAGTGGTTGACAATGTGTTGTACAGGTCTTCTAAAATTGAAGACTAACAGGTAACTTTTCTCATAACACAGCCTGGTAGGGTAGGTTCTGTCATCCTCGTTTCACAGATGAAAAAACCAAGGTCCAGCTAGGTAACCTAAAGTAATCTGTACCACATTAGGATTGGCTTAATTTGCTGCAGACTGTTCAGAAGGAATAGCAAAGACCACAGGCACCAAAACCTGAGCACAGACACTATGCATGAGGGGCATACTCTAGAGATTTCTCTCTGTCTATTATTTGACTCCTAGAAGACTGTCTCTCTCTCTCCCTCCCTGTGTGTCTTCTCCGTTTTGTTGTTAAGGTCACCTTCACATGTTATAAAAAGGTAGATTTTAAATTCACCAGGACTAATCTGCCTTGATTGATTATGAGAAACATGATCCCCTTAGGCCTGATCTCAAATAGGAAAGACACCTTTAAGGACACCCTGTTTCTCTGTGGGTTTGTTCTCTTGCTACCATTTTGTATGTGGCAGCTCAGCTGTTCAGTGGCCCCAACTTCATCCCATCGGGTATGTTTTCCTCTTTCCCACCAAGCAACTGCGTATGGCCCAGCCTCCCACCACTGAGCACCCCAACACAGGAACTGGCTAATACAACCATAGGTAGGAGAACCCCTCTGTTTGTTGCTATCCATGACATCTGGTAATTGTGATAAAAACTAATCATAAAGCACTCTTCATGGTTGGGGGTCTTGCGTTAATCTTAAAAGTAATGGGTTTAAAATCTCATTTCTCCTGAGATGGGTCAGAGCAAGAGCAGTGGCAGTGGCCATGGCCCAGGCCTGTCCACCTCCTTGAAATTACTAATTTCTGAGCAGCGGTGCCTCTGGATGGTCTCTGTGGAACCAAGCTTCCATTCCCAGACTCAATGCAAACCAACCTGAGAACAGGACATCTGGAAGAGGCACCGGCCTGTGCTGGCCAGGCAAGACTGACTCTGGGCCAAGTGGCCAGGCAGGGGGGCCAGCCGGGGAGGTACATTCCCCTCTGGGTCTGGGAACATCAGCGCAATGAAATATCTGCGATATCACCGCAAATGTAATGAGCACAGGAAATTGACGGCAGCTCCAACTAAATTACAGCTTAAAAGACAAGGAAGGTCCCCAGAGATGGACACAAAAGGCAACTCAGCTGACCAGGCCCAGGTGAAATTGAATTGGAAATGGTCCCTGCCTAATTAGCATAACAAAAGTTCCAGTGTTTAAAGGAAAAAGTCATTCTGTGTAAATGAAAGAGGGAACAAAAAAAATAAAGAAGCCCATCTTCCTACAAACACAGTTATCTTTTAAAATGTCCAGTCCAAGATAGATCTAAACTGTGATGGAAACAACACCCAGTAGAAATGAATTCTTAAATAGCCCCCTCAATCCATATTTATTCCTCTTTTATTTAAACGGGGACTGACCAACTATTTAAAACTCCATAATAGCTACACACACACACACACACACATATTTTTTCTTCCCACTTTACAAAAGGCCGGCAGCAAGCTTAGTTGGGCATAGTTTACTAACCAAATTTCTAAAGCACAGTAATTCAGATAAAGACATATTTGGACATATTTGGGGACTTACTTCATACCAGGAATTTAAAGATTAGCCCCAGTTATATATAAAAAAGAGCTGATTATTTCATTATCATATTATTTAAATTTATTTTAAATGACTAGAATGAGCAGCCATGCAAAAACTAAACCAAAATAGGGATTAGAATTAGATCTTTGCAAGGAAAGCAAAATACTCCATCCTTTAATTTATCCCAAAATATATGTGAAGATTCATTATAATGATGCTAGAACTATAACCACTGTGTACAGAACCCATTCTAGGTGCCAGGCACTCTGATAGGCAAGTCTAACAACCAACTTTCAAAGCTGCATTATTGTGCCCATTCCACAAATAAGGAAACTGAGTTCACAGAAATTAACTTGTTGAACAGATCAATGGAACCAAACTCTTGTCAAAAGAGTGCCTAATTCAACAAGAAATACTTTGATGCCTTACAGTGAGATAAATACAATGAGAATTTCTCCCCACCCTCTGCTCACACAGCTTCAGGCTCACAAAAGCCAGATTTCCCACCATCCTGCCAACACACCTCACCCACCAGCATTCAACTTGCTCAGACCCAGCCCCAGACACCACGCCCAGCTTGGTCCTATGTCTCTCTATCTCCCAGGTCTTTTCTAATGTCATCTTTCCAAAATCCTTTTATAGTTTTGGTGGAGGGAATTTATAGCACGTGGTTGACAGCATGCTCCCTGGACCCAAACTGATGGCAGCAAAACCCAGCATACAGCTGAGACCTTTAGAGAAAATTATTCAACGCCCACGTTGATCTAGACCAGTGGTCGGCAAACTCATTAGTCAACAGAGCCAAATATCAACAGTACAACGATTGAAATTTCTTTTGAGAGCCAAATTTATTAAACTTAAACTATATAGGTAGGTACATTGTTATTAACTTAATTAGGGTACTCCTTCAATCGCACTGTACATGCACGCCCGCACGTGGTATTTTGTGGAAGAGCCACACTCAAGGGGCCAAAGAGCCGCATGTGGCTCGTGAGCCGCGGTTTGCCGACCACTGATCTAGACAATGCAATGAGGGTTTCCTCCTGAGAGAAGATCAAACTCCATGATGAACACACAGGCTTAGCCCAGAGCCGGGTATGATGTAAGGATGAGGGGAAGCTCCCCCTCTGTGTGATTGTGGAGTTGAAGCTCTTACTTCTCTGGGCTTTGCTCATTCCCACCAGGCCCAGAGCTGGGTGATGCATGGAAACACACACTTGCCTGTGTTGGGGCTGGAATACCAGCAGCACCACTGAAAAAGTAAACCCCTCTTCAGCTAAGAGGTCCTTCTCTGACTTCAGTAGATGTCACAATTTACCACCCAAAGTCCCCTTCCTGGCATGCCAAGATATAGGGAGTTTCTGGTCTACAACACATACCTGCATTTACTGCTAGCCAAGGGATGGAGCTTATTCCATAAGTCACTGTGGGGCCAGTTTATAGGTGTAGCTTGTTCCACAAATGACCATGGGGTCAGTTTATATTTCTCTTCTTTCTGTGGACTCATGCAAGTCCAAGAATGTGAAACCAGCCAAGTGATCACAGCATAGCTCTGGCTCAGGGCCCAACACCTCCAGACCACCTCCCTGAGTGTGCCAGTATCTGCTCTGCCCATTGGCAACATGCTGGTCTCCGCCATCTGCCTTGCCCAAAACTATAACTGCCAGCACCAGCGTATTGAGTTGAATAGTGTCCTCAGTAATTCATATCTTGAAGCCTTAACCCCTAGTATATCAGAATGTGACCTTGGGAATGGGGTCATTGCAGTTGTAACCAGTCAAGATGAGGCCATACGGGGGTAGGGTGGTCCTAATTCAATGACTGGTGTCCTTATTAGAGGGCAAGTTTGGCTACAGAGAAGCAGCCACAGGGGAAGACTGTGGTTGTGCTGCCAGAAGCCAAGGAACCACCAGAAGCCTCGGCGAGGCCTGGACAGATCCTCCCCTAGTGCCTGCAGAGGAAGACGGCCCCTCCCCACACCTTGGTCTGAGACATCTGCCTCCCGGTTGTGAGAGAATAAATTCTGTTGTTTAAACCGCCTGGTCTGCAGTACTTTGTCACCGCAGCTCCAGGACATGAATACAACCAAGACCTTTAAATATATCTGCAATATGTCATCCATATAACATATATCCTAAGGAATAACGTATAGCTTAGTACCTCTGGTTATTTTATGCATATTTGTGTGTGTTTTCTGAGGCTAGATGAAAACACAGCCTGATCTGATTTTTACATCTTCCAGGGAATTGGCCCAGAGGTGGACAAGTCAAAGATGCTGTAAGCATTTGCTAATTTTCCATCAGGACACTTCTCCCAAAGAAGTCATCATAAACTTCTTTCAAAAAGCAAACTCCCAGGAACATTTAAAAATATGATTCCATTTATAAGCAGCTGTGACTTCGCTCCTTTCCATAAAGCCGACCTCCGCGGCATCCGTCCGACGGACTGAGACTCCTAGGGGCACCGCTCGCGTCCTGCGGGGCGAGCAGGAGTGAGGGGGCGCAGAGCTGCTGGCTGCTGCGCCTCAATCCTCTGTTACTGCGGTGGGAACATTGTGGCACATCACCGCCGCAATTAATCCCGTATTTTCGCAGCTGGAGTCACAATACTCACTTCGGGATAGAGTTGGAGCGAGGAGAGCCTATCTCTATCTGTAAGTGAATGATATCATTATTTTGGGAAATGAAAGTTTCAGCTCCGTGAAACATACAATCCCATGGAGATCTCAGCGGAGGAACTTGTGCGTGCAGGTGTTCGACATGATAAGGTGCGTCGCCATTTATCTGTGTACTTGCAGGCAAATATTAACATAGTCATGAATTAAGCTTTTAATCCCTTTTATTATAAATTGAATATCTTTATTTTAACAAACATCAACAATGCACATCATTGTGGCCCAAACTATTCATTGCTATTCCCCACAGCATACCGTTACATGATACGCCGGAATACACGTGTTCCTAGAGCGGCAGGCATCTGCCTGAGCACTCCACAGTATATTTCATTCTCTTCTACCCTCTACACAAAGACACACGCTCACAAAGGCACTTTTTAGGGAGGGAGAGAGGACCATGGCTCCGTTCTATGTCCAGGAAGTCTAGGAATGCTTCACGTAGAAGACATTTGTCAGGAACCAAGTTGTTTTTCAGAAATTCTGAATGGAATTGGATTAAGGTGCTGAGATCAGAAAGCAAACCTAAGGGGCTTGGTACAGGACACTGGCTTGGGGCCAGGGGTGGGCCCAGTCTCCACTTGCTTCAGCCTTCTGTCCCCCACGCGAGTGGCATGGCTGTGTCAGTCTAGCTCAAAGACAGAAGAGAGAGAGGACACGACCTCCGATGGTCACCAGAGGCCTGTGGCTTTACTCGCTGAGTTACTATGGCAAGTATTTCAGGAGCGTCTATTGTGCACGGGGCCGGTGTCAGGAACTGCAATATTCGAAGATGAACATCAGAACCTCTGACTTTAAGGGGTTGACAATAGAGCAAAGGGAGCTAATATGAACCCAAATAGTGAAGTCATAGTTAGAAGATGATTATTTAATGAAGGTATGGGAAATGGGAAAAGAGAAACTAACTCTGATCTCAGGGACTGAATCAGGTTATGAGCCTAGAAAAGGTGTCAAGAATTGAACAAACGCTGAAATCGGTTTGGCTCAGTGGATAGAGCATCGGCCTGCGGACTGAAGGGTCCCGGGTTCGATTCCGGTCAAGGCCATGTACCTTGGTTGCGGGCACTTCCCCAATGGGAGGTGTGCAGGAGGCAGCTGATCAATGTTTCTCTCTCATCGATGTTTATAGCTCTCTATCCATCTCCCTTTCTCTCTGTAAAATATCAATAAAACACATTTTTTTAAAAAAAGAATTGAACAAACATGCAAACTCGCAGACATGGACAGAGGCATGTTGAACCACAAAGCAAGTCAGAGCATATTTGTTGCAGGCATGACTGTGTAGGTCATGACCTATACCGACCATTTTGGTAAGGGAAGAAGCAAAGACCCACTGTAACTAAGCGATCCTGCAGAGGGCACAGGGGAGTCTGTGCTGAGTTCCCTATACCCACAGAGCAATTTTTCCCAGTACACCACACTGACTTTCCTGGCACTGATCTTTACATCTGATGTGTTTAGCCTTACATTTCAGAAAATGTACTTCTACTGTTATACACATATGCACACGTGCACACACACGCACACACAGTCTAAGATCATATAGTAAGTGAAGTCATCAGAAATAGCACATGGTAGGGAACGAGGACATGGCACATTACAGCTGCCCATTGTTCCCCCTGGCCCCACCAGCAAAGGTGACGTGGAGTTCCAAAGTGACTCCTACTACATGGAGCAGCCTGGCACCTGTTGGGGAAAGCACTGACCGCTTCCAGCTGTGTCTGCCCCCAAAGCCCGCAGTGCTTTTGGATTTTGCTGCTTCTGAATGGTGGGGACCGCTACAGAGGACAATGAGCTCTTGAGGCTGCACTGTCCTGGTGGCCAAGGCGTGGGTTAGGTTGTCAAGGATGTGCTCTGCTTTGAGATTTTTAAAGGGCCTTAGAAATAAAAGTGCAAGATGCCTTCATGTCCCATACAGTGAAGGATGGAGATGACAATGCACAAACATCACGCCCTTATTCCAACTATGACCTGACACACAAAGATTGGGAATCATTGCCAATAACTTGGAGGAAACTGGAAAGTAAAAAAAGGGCAGAGCTGGGGAACCTGTGAGGAGCATGAGTACCAGTGACCTCCCAATAGGCTCCTCATCTCTGCCCAAGCCCCTATTAAAATTATTTTTTCATTCCCTGCATTTACAGAAATATTATTTCTTCAGTTAATATTATTAATCAGGAAGCTACATGGTTGCCAGGTGAAATTGAGAGGATGTTTCTCCAACAATATTATCTAGAGATCTAGTTTAATCTATCAAAAGACAAATGCTGAAAATACATCCTGATGGCATAAACAGCAGCTGAACAGGGAGCCAGGAGATGCTTTGAAATGTATGACTTATTTTAAAAGCTATATATCCAGTTTTAAAAATTCAGAGTAATCTTCATTATCCCCAAAAAGCCTTCTGATTGTTTTATTCCTTCAAATGCTACCTATTTAGATAATTTTTCTAGCTGTATATACGGCACTACATTATTAGCTCCAAAAAGTGTTTGCATGACGCCTTGAGTGGAATCCTCAAGGCTCTGCAATTTGCCGAGAGGCTAACATTGTCACAACAACATGTTTCTCCTACAACACATCAGAGCTCCAGGCACCGCACTTGGGAAAACAAATCGCACATAGGCAAACACAACTATAGGCTCTAGGAAAGACAGACACAGCTCTGCCTGTGTCAGGCTGCATGGGCAAGAGGTGGCCTTCGTAAATCGTGCAATTTGAGGTGGTGGCATGGAGTGGACGGGGGTAGTATCAGAGGCTGGGGCTTCTGTACCTGTCTCCCCTTTGAGCCACAGATAATGACAAATGGTTCCCCAATAAAGACACCTTCTGGAAGAAGCCTGCAGAGTGTGGACAATCAGCTCATGTTACTCAGTAGTGATGAGTATTAAACAGGACTACAGAAATAAATGAATGTCCACCTTGCTAAGTGTTGTGATTTTATTTTCACTTCATAAGCTTAGGTTTGTGAAGCTCAGTTCTCAAAAGGCCTTTATCTGAAGAACTTTGACTGCATTAAAAGATGAGAGAGCAGTGGGGTCTTGAAAATGACTCCTCCCCGGAACCACCCAGCTTCATGCCTGGCCAACTTCTCTGTGCACCTGTCTCCTACCTTGTATTTTGGGTTTTTTATGCAAACAGAATGCAGTGTTAAGTGTATGTCTTACATGCTAGTGATAGGGCTTATCTTAAAAGTGACACATATACAGAGCAAAATGTTTAAATTATATGCCTTAGGTACAACTCCAAATATTAATTTTTATTAATGAATTAATTATTAAGAAACAAGCATATGCTCTTGCCTTGATTTTGTCCCTTGGATTCATGACAAAAACAATCACTATGGATTAGTCCAAAAATTTTGGCATCAAGACTCCTCCTTGAGTTCCTGCCTTAATTTGCTAACTGCATGAAATGCAAATGCTATTGTATTTATTTATTTAGGTTGACTGTGGCACTTCATATAAAAAAATTGTTTCCTTTTTCTATTGTCTCTCATGGTGTGCTACTAAAGTAATTTCTCAAAAATGACAGGTCAATTTCTCAAAATTTTTTGTTTTACCTACTTCTATCAGGCAAAATGGAAAGGAAACCCAAAGAGTTCTGGAGTGGTTTGATGCCACTGGTCCATGTAACTCCTCAATATTTCCATGATCCCAAGCTTCCACACTTCAGTGTTCAAAACACCCTATCTGCATATGATTACTGAAAATTCATCACAATTCTTCTCTTTGTGATTAATAATTCACCTCTCCTTCAAATCTTAACACCACCACAAAAATCTCAACTTGCACCAAGAACTATTTATACTGAGATCTAGGTCTCTTTCAAAATGAACCAATTCTCTAGTGTCCAGAATGCCTCTAGGAAAGATGGTGGTATAGAATCTTCTGTCCTCCATAGAACTCATCAAAAACATTTTTTAAAAGTATAAGAGGTGAAAACTTGTCATGTTAGAGTGACATAGCACAAATTGGTCAAACTGAATGACAATTCAGACCCCCAATTCACCTCTACAAGAGAGCCACTTGCAGCAGCATGAGGTGGAAAAATCTTGGACAATCTCCTCTCTAGACCCACTGTGGGGAGAACAGAGGAAGGTTCTGTGAGCCCTCCCAGGCCTCCTTTCTTCCCCAGGAAAACAAGGCCCAGGCAGCAGGCTGGGGAACCAGTCCCTGTGATCTGGGAGAAGCCATTGTTGCTACAGCAAACCAGGATTCACAGCAGCACATTGGGGAAAACCTAAAATCTTGGGGTATCTTGGTGGAAGATGGATTTATTACCAACCTGGAGGACTCGCCTCAGTACAGATGGTTGGATAACTTCAGGGAGAAGCTCTGGACAACAAGCTTCCTGCTCGCAGTGCCCTTCACCCTCCCCTGCATTCCCAAACCTGGGATGTGGGTCTGGCTGATGCACAAAATGCAAAGGATGAGATAGGGAATGCAGAGAATTACACACTCTGTGTGGCAAACAGCAGTCTTGGACAGAACTTTCCTCCAATTCAAAAGTAAGAAATGGAGGGAAAAAACTATCATAAAACTGTTGCAAAACTTTTGCGGCAACGAAAAATCAGGGAGCATACCATGCACAAGGGAGACAAGAGAATGATCTGGGATAGGGTGTATGCCACAACAAAATAAATTTTACAAAACTGCTCCATACTCAAGGGGACTAAGAAAACAAAGGATTTTTAAGATAAGAGATAAAGTGTGAGATGATAAGAGAGAAGATGAGAAGGAAAGAAGCTAATATCTAATATCTAAATTTGATATTATCTAATATCTAAATTAGATATTATCTAATATCTAAAGCTAATATCTAATAAAGGTTTAATCTCCAACATCTACAGGCAGCTTATACAACTTAATAAAAGGAAGATAAATGATCCAATAAAAAAATGGGCAACAGACCTAAATAGAATCTTTTCGAAAGAAGACAGAAGGAAGGCCAAGAGATACATGAAAACATGCTCTAAGTCACTAATCATCTGAGAGATGCAAATCAAAACGACAATGCGATACCATCTCACACCTGTCAGAATGGCTATCATCAACAAATCAACAATCGACAAGTGTTGGCGAGGATGCGGAGAAAAAGGAACCCTCGTGCACTGCTGGTAGGAATGCAGACTGGTGCAGCCACTGTGGAGAACAGTATGGAGTTTCCTCAAAAAACTGAAAATGGAACTCCCATTTGACCCAGTAATCCCACTCCTAGGAATATATCCTAAGAAACTAGAAACACCAATCAGAAAGGATATATGCACCCCTATGTTCATAGCAGCACAATTTACAATAGCTAAGATTTGGAAACAGCCTAGGTGCCCGTCAGCAGATGACTGGATCAGAAAACTATGGTACATCTACGCAATGGAATACTATGCTGCCATAAAAAAGAAGGAATTCTTACCATTTGTAGCAACCTGGATGGAATTGGAGAACATTATGCTAAGTGAAATAAGCCAGTCAATGAAAGAAAAATACCATATGATCTCACTCATTTGTGGCTAATAAAAAACATTATAAACTGATGAACAAAAATATAGATACAGAGGCAGTAAAGCATCAAACAGACTGTCAAATTACAGCGGGAAGGTTAGGAGAGGTGGGGGAAATAAGAGATCAACCGAAGGACTTATATGCATGCATATAAGAATAACCAATGGATGCAAAACATTGGGGGGTGAGGGCATGTATGGGAGTGGGGTGGCAATGGTAAGATATGTACACATATAATACCTTAATAAAAAATAAAAAATAAATAAATAAATAAATAAATAAACGAGGCATGCAGCCCACCAGCCGCAAGTTTGACATGCTTGAAAGGAAGAAGTTGAGATGGTTACTGGACTTACTATGGTGATTACTTCATAAGGTATATAAATGTCATGTCACTATGTTTTATACCTGAAACTAATATTGTGTGCCAACTATATTTGATCAAACATTTAAAATAAGTAAATTAACCAATAATAAAGGAAGAAATTGAGACTATAAATAATGTCATTGTACTACTCAGAGTTGCAGAACCGAGATCTCAGTAAATCACATCATTCTGTAGGGATGCCCAGCACAAGGAAAAAGTACATGGGAGGCAGAAGAAAAGAAAAAAAAGATGGAAACAATTGGAGAACAGATTAAGTATATGAGGAAGACAATGGAACACCACAAAAAGGTAGTTTGCATGCAAAGGAATACAGAAAAAAAAGAGAGAACTATTCAAAGTCTTTTGAAGGATCTAATGGACTAAAACCTGCTATTTAAAATGCTCCCTGCACCAAATATATAAGTATATTGTTTTTGCCAATACTAAATCATACCAAGTAGGTCTGCAGGCAGAATCAGGTGCTTGACAGAAGAACAAAAATCTGCCAGTTCATACTAAAAAGAATGACTGAACAAATGTATGTATATTTGCTGCTTCCCCAGATGTTACTGACAACAAACAACAACAAAAAGTACACACAGACAAGAGAATTGTTGATGAGGGTCTGCAAAGTAACAGAAAACCACAACTCAAATTCATAAAAACATTAAGGAAATACATTATCTCACTGTATCTCTCAGCTGTTCTAGAGCTGTGCTAGCCAATATAGGAGCCATTAGCCACATGTAACTATTTAAAATTTAATTTTAATTAAATGAAATTTAAAATTCAGTTTCTCAGCCACACTAGCTACATTTAAAATCCTTAAAAGCTACTGGGCAATGCCTGGGTGTATCTTCAAAAAGAAGAGAAAGCAGGGACACAAATAGATATTGGTACAACCATGTTCATAACAGCATTACTCACAGTGGCCAAAAGGTAGAAACATCTTAAATGTCCACAAACAGATGAATTGATCAACAAAATGTGGTCTATACATACAGTGGAATATTGCTCAGCCTTAAAAAAAGGAATGGAATTCTAAAACATGCTACAACAACCTTGAAAACCATATGCTAAGTGAAGTAAACCAGACACAAAAAGGCAAATAATGTGACACTGTAGTCGTATGAGGTATATAAACTCATCAAATTCACAGAGACAAAAATTAAAATGGTGGGTTGCCAGGGACTGGGGGAGTGTGAGGGGTTAGGGTTTAATGGACTCAGGGTTTCAGTTTGAAAAGATGAGAAAGTTCTGGAGATGAATGATGGTGACAGTTGCACAAGAATGTGAATGTGCTTAATACCACTGAACTGTACACTTTAAAATGGCTAAAATTGCCCTGGCTGGTATGGCTCAGTTGGTTGAGCATAGTCCCAAGCACCAAAAGGTCTCCCGTTCAATTCCCGGTCAGGGTGGCTTGCAGGAGGCAGCCGATCGATGTTTTCTCTCTCTCTCCCTCTCCCTTCCTCCCTCTCTAAAATCGACTAAAAAAAGTTAAACTAGGATTGTATTCTGGGAACCCAAAGGACTGGAGCAGATCAAGTGGATGGATCATGAGTACGCTCTTATGAAGCACTCTTCCTTGGAGTTGAATGTTATTATTTAGTTTTAGTGCCCAAACTGGGGAAGAAGGAGGAGGAACAGTTACCATGAGCAGGTTCTGTAGGATTAGGACATAGGCCAACAGTGGCTAGAAATTACTGTCTGCTCCATTAGAAGAATGTTTATGCCACCATTGCCTCTTGAGATCACCACCCAAATGTGGCAGAGACAGGGTGAAGGTATTTTATGCTGTGCATGTGCCTGGGCACAGCTTACTAAACTGAAGATCAACAGCCCTGAGACTGTGGCCCAGGCTGCAATCTGCAGCATTCCCTCATGGAGCAGAATTAATTAAAAATCACAAACTACATAAACCACCCCAGGAAGATTATCTCCCTTCATAATTGAATTGTGAACTCAGATGCTTGTGAGTTCAACTGTCTTAAATTAATGAAGCCTGTCTGGTGGGACCCCAGGCCCTTCTTAAAATGAAAATCATGCATTCCTTCCCCAATAATTGTGGACCTTTTACAATACCGGTCGTAATATTTGCTGTAGCTGCCCATTTACTTTTCTAAGAATTTAAAGTCTGTGTTTCTCAGGACAATATTCTACATGAAGAACACATAAAACTCCCAGCACAGGTTGCATCTGAAGGCTGGCCCACAGAGGGGAACAAGGGCTGGCCTTCTTGCTCCAACTCTGGAACTTTTGAAAGGCTAGCCAGGTTCAGAGCTCCCTGTGGGGCCAGCGGGGTCCATTGTTGAGACTGTACTCATCCTGATTTCTCCCAAGCCCAATCCCATTTCCTTCCTTCCTGTCCTCAGCTGTAGATTCCCAGAGATCTCCCAGAAGCAAGTCCTGCACACTGCATCAGATTTGGCCTCCCAGGGGTCCCAGCCTCAAACAATCTATTCATAGTCTGACTCTGCTCAATGGATATGTCTACCCATGTTTTTCCATACCTGTAAGGCCTGAATCTACGCTTCCCTGCTGCAGGTAGAGTCTCAAGGCTGTGGGCAACTGAGGGAGTGCTCCAGAGATGATCCCCCTAAATCCATCTCTACCAGAACTTTAAGACTTTCACCATGATTCCTCCACACAGTAGGAGACATTTCCACATGGCTTTTGTGGAGAATCCTCACCCTCAAGTGCTCTGGTTACCCCTCTGCAAAAGAGCTGCAGTCTCTGTTTAAGCCTGTTCTTGCCAGGCCCCTCATTTTTCTCTGAAGGACTTTGATACCTCATCTACTCTGGGATTATGCAGTTGTTGGGACACAGACAGGTGATTTTAGTGATGTGCACGAACAAGTAACAAGACAAGAAAAGCAAACAAGTGCACCAAACCTATGACTTCATGCATGGTATTGCTGGCTTAAAAGCTAAAATAGCAATTTTAAAAATAGTAATGCAAGATTTTTAAAGGAAATTAAGATGAAGAAAATGCTAATTATATACAAACTAGAGGCCCAGTGCACGAAAATCATTCACGGGGTGGGGATGGGGTATCCCTCAGCCCAGCCTGCACTCTCTCCAATCTGGGACCCCTCGGGGAATGTCCAACTGCCAGTTTAGGCCCAATCCTGGCAGTCGGACATCCCTCTCACAATCCGGGACCACTGGCTCCTAACTGCTCGCCTGCCTGCCTGCCTGCCTGCCTGCCTGCCTAATTGCCCCTAATCACTTCTGCCTGCCAGCCTGATCACCCCCTAACCACTCCCCTGCAGGCCTGATTGATGCCTAACTGCTCCCCTGCTGGCCCAATTGCCCACAACTGCCCACCCCTGCCAGACTGATCGCCCACAACTGCCCTCCCCTGCCGCAACCCACCTCCTCCATGCAAGGTGGTGGAAATGCCGGGACCAGCCTCGTCCGTGCTGCGCAGAGCTGTGGGACCTCCAGGCCTTACTGTGTGGAGCGGCCGCCAGGCCCCACCTCCACTGTGCACACGGCCATCTTGTGATGATGTTGCACGTGAGGGCTCGAGGATCACCTAGGCTTTTATTAGTATAGATGATGCTCAGATAGTGAAAACACTAGGAAAGCAGTGCAGGGATGAAGACATTTGGAGAAACAGCCAGTTTTGGCTCTCTGTTGGGAGCACCATTAGGCAGCTCCATGGCAAACTCTGTTTGGGCAGTAAAAACTCCCCAACCCACTGGCTGAATATCAGTGCTACTCAGCATTTGTCAACACTGCATCAGGAGAGATAACCACTGGGGAGGGTTGCTGAAGGATGTGTCATCCAGTCTTCTACTCAAGGTTGGCCAGACCAGAAGCCTGTTTAGAATTATTTCAGGACCCCCACTTTGTATGACTTTCATTGTGCTGGATCTAGGTTTACCAATGGCCCATCTTACAGTGCACCATACGAAATAGCTCTTGAAAGCTGTCCTCATAACTACTATCAGGATGGCATTCAGCACTCTGGGCAGCTGCCTTTCTATGAGGACCCACAAGAGAATTTTCTCTCAAAGTCTAATACCAGGGGTGAAATCCTAGTCGGAGTATAGATATGTGCATATTTGTTATATGCTTTTAGTTGTTATGTGTCTGGACTTCCTACTTGGTTTAAATCCCTCAGAGCATAGCACATCATTTTGTACAAGTAGGTGCACAATAATTTCTTGAATAAATGACAAAAATAATTGTAAAAAATAAAGAATGTAATTAAGAATAAATTATTAAAACATAACTATGTAGAACATATCAGCTAGGACCTGGAATAGAGGGAAGCAATGGCTTCAGATGACGACCTTCATGAGAGAGGAGGCCAGGGCAGAAGGCATGGGAAAGGGGAATAGGGAACTGAGTCCCTCCACAAATGAGCTTCATTTGGGACATGTTAATTAAATTACATGTAGAAAAGTGTTATCCAAACTTTATATCTCTGCTTGTCACCAAAAGAAAATACAATAATACCAATCAAGGTCCTGGTCCTCACCCTGATTCATTGTGTGACATTGAACAAAACCTCACCTGTCAGATGCTATTTTAGTGGGCCCAGGATGCTGTAACAAAATAGCACAGACATGGAGGCTTATAAACAACAGGCATTTATTTCTCACAGTTCTGGAGGCTGGAAACCTGATATCAAGGGGCCCCATGGTCCGGTTCTGAGGAGGGCTCTCTTCCTGGCTTACAGACAACAGCCTTCCCACTGTGCCCTCACAGGATAGAAAGCAGAAGGAGAGAAAACAAGCCCTCTGGGGTCTTTTCTTATAAGGGTACTAATCCCATCATGAAGGCTCTACCCTTATGACTTCTAAACCTCCCAAAGGCCACCACCTCCTAAGGCCATCATCATTGGCTTCAACATATGAATTGAGAGAAGAGGGGCCAACAAACCTTCAGTCCATAGCAGATTCATTCTGCCATTGCAAGAAGCTTACTGAGAAGTGTGGGTCTCGCACAAGGATGGTATGTTTGTAGGCATTATAAGTATGTGCTTACATAGTGACAGAAGTGGAATGTCTGGCCAATTTAACTTTGACTTAAAGATAAAAATCAAGTTTCCATGACAGGAACTTCTCTGCAGCATGGGAGACCACCCAGATAGAGGCAAAACTTGCTCCTGTACTACTCCGCAGCCCCCTAACTAGAGTGGCCAGGTTCAGCACATAAAATTTACAATAACTGGTTAAATTTGAATTTCAAATAAACAAATATCTCATGTCCCCATGTACTGAAAAATTATTTGTTGTTTATCTGACACCCAAATCTAACTGGCTATCCTAGATGTTAACTGGGAACCCAACAACTAATGTCTGATTAGACACAGTAACTATGGTTTTCAAGAGCCCATGGCAGTCTTGTATCTGTTATGCAAGCCTCCTGCTGAGGCCCCTTCCAGCAATGACAGGGCCAAAAAAATAAGCCATCCACAAGGCTTATTCCAAAAAAAAAAAAAAATGGGGCTTCAGGCTATGCTCACGTTAAACCTACAACTGTGCCATCAGCAAATTAAAATCAATTGAATTCAATTTAGCCAGGATAAAGTCTCCCTCCCGGGCTTAGGCTCATCTGCTGTGCTAACAGCTCCCAGCGATGAAACAGGTGCTTGTAAATTAATTAGCCTACTGAAACACACCTTAGAATGAATTTCCCAGAACTCCCTGGCAGGGAGCCATCCTGGTCCCACGAGCTGATCAGCGTCTGTAAATATTGAGATTTGATAAAGTAAGCGCTGCTCTGGCAGCAGATGGCTGGGGATGATCTGTTGACACTGCCTATGAAGACTTTACTCCGCAGGCCTCCTCTGGGAGCCTCTGGAGGACCCAAGCCCCTCTGCAGCTATTTGCCTCCTAATTGAAAATCCTTATTCCCAGATGGAGCCAAATGCGCTGCTCCAGGCATCGCTCTGTGCTGCTTGACTGTTGATACATGGGTAATTGCTTTCAGTAATGCAGGTTAAATGTGACATTTAGTGCTTAATAAAAATTATCAAGGCCAAAGCCGTTTATCATTCTTACACTTTGGGCTGTCACTTCTAAGGGGATTCTCAAAATTCATTTGAATTCTTGAGAAGGAGACAGGCTACTCCATCGCAAAGCCACTGCAAGAACAACTGGAATTACTGGAGGTTTTTCTTTCTTTTTTCTTCTTCTTCCTTCTCCTTCCTCCTCCTCCTCCCCCTCCTCCTCCTCCTCCTCCTCCTCCCCTACCCCTCTTCTTCTTCCTCCTCTTCCTCCTTCTTTTAAAAGATTTGTTTGTTAACAAAAAGCATTCCAAATTAACCTACCGAGTGCTGTGCCTCCTCCTTTGTGTTGAGTGTGTTGGTGAATAATATATAATCAGCTGCTGTTGTGTACACAAAGCATTTAAAGTGGATGTACTCCTCTGCACCTTCTGAGCAGGGCGTGGAGCTGAAAGTCACTCCTGGAAATAGCATAAAGAAGAAAACCTGAAAGGGAAAAGACTGTGTTGGCCTCACTTGATATCAACCACAAAGGTTTTAAACAGAGAAGGAGAAATTGCTATTTAGATCAAGAGCTTGGGGTTCCGCGCTGTGATTTTTTATTTTTGTTTTTTAACCAACAATGGAAACAATTTGAGAGCTGGCCTTTGGGAGAAGCCACTTTTCAGAAATAAAGGTCCCCAGAAAGAACTTCCGGAGCTCACATGGGCTTTTCCGGATGACCTGCTTCCAGAACATGCCGGACATGCTGACAGGCAGCAACAATCACAGAGCTTTGGGCTTCTTAGTAGTAGAAATCCTGGAATAAATAGCTGTGGTTGAGAATCCTGTGTATGCAGTCACCCTGAGCTTGAATCTGTCTCTGATTCCTTTCCCCATATGCTCATAACATTTAGGTCAAGTGCTATAGTATGAATGTTTGTGTTCCTCCAAAATTCCTGTGCTGAACTCCTAACCCCCAAGGTGATTGTATTAGGAGCTGGGGCCTATAGTAGGTACTCAGTTCATGCAGGTGGACTTCATGGTAGAATTGGTACCCTTATAAAAGAATCCCCAGAGAGCTCCCTCCCCCTTCCACCACATGAAGACACAGGAAGTTGGTTTTCTGCAAGCCAGGAAGAAGGCCTCACCATAACTCCATGATGCTGGTACCCTGATCTCAGACTTTTAACCTTCAGAACTATAAAAAATAAATTTCTGTTTTTTGCTAGCCAGCCAGTCTATGGTGTTTTGTTATAGCAGCCTGAACAGACTAAGACATCAAGTAAAACTAGTTTTGTCTTAAAACATTTGTGATTCCCCTAAGGTCACTAGAAAAGATGTGGCAGAAGTTAAAGGCTGGGAATCGCCAATCAAGTTTGAAGATCATACCTAAGCAAAACAGGAATACCACCAATTCTATGTGGTATTTCGTAATAGCCCAAGCTAACTAAGACACCCTGAAAAAATCCCTTACTCAAGTCTTCAAAAGAAGTGCCTTATTAAACAACTTAAACTATTAGAGAGTCAAGTGGGTTATGCAGTGGCCCAGCATTCTTCGAACATGCCCAGCCTGCCACGACACCGGGACCCTGGCACTCTGGGATAGAACAAAGAAAACAAACAATTTCCAAAAACAGTGTTAGGAAGTCAAGCTCCTGGTCACCTGCATTAAAGGTAGGCGGCATTGAGTTCAATGGTCCATTAGGTCCCTACTGGGTGAAAAGGGGCCTGCCCTATACATTTTGCACAATGCCCAGATGACTTCAAGGATTCACCTAGGTGTTTAATACTCAACAAAAGGAATTCAAATAATCACACCTCAATGAAAATTATCTTTCCAAGCCACACATATCCCCCAGTGATGCACACCCCAGAAAAGTAGAGGGCCACTGAGGCACAGATACAGGTGGGAGGAGCCTTCCCGGTCAGCCTCATCCAAATCTGAATGTTGATAACTCAGAAATACCCTGGAACACACGTAGGCCTCTACTCTCTATATCAGGGGACCCTGGGACCTTCCAGGGAAAACCATCCACAATGAGTCTAAAGGTCTGTGACACCTGCACATTTCAAATTTTGCTGAGGCTCAACTTCGTATTACAAGCTGGGAGGAGTTGGCTGAAGGGAGTTATCCCTTGGGGATGAGCCCAGCCCTACCCTTCACTCTGCCTGTGTTTTCCCCCAGCCTCTTGGGGATAATAACTTGATTAGGGGTTTTTCGAATGACCTATATCTTTTCATTTAAACTTTAAATGCTCTGGTGTCATGTTCCTCCCATTTCTAGTGAACACTAACCTTCTTAAGAACTTGCTAAACACTGGATCACTGTCCCAGAAAATAGAAAGTCCATAAGGATATATACTCAATATTTTGCATGCAGTTTTTAGGGGGTTTGAAGACCTGCTGAAAACGATGCTTCGTAAGAGGCCCTATTATTGTGGCATCTTACAGTTATACACGGCAAGGCCTCCAGGTGCTAGCAGCCTCAGTAGTCAGGGCCTCCTGCCTGCTGTTCAGAAGATTTAGGGCAGCAAGTAGAAGACTCTCATTGAACTGTACGAAACACAACCCTGAGTTTACAAAAGCCACTAAAACATTTTCTTCTTGACCTCTTGTTTCAAATTTGATGTCTGCATTTTTCCTATATTATAAAGTGAGTGCAATAAGACATTGCTTGCAGGATATTCTCTTTTCAACAATTTCTCCTTCTCCTTTTGCCACCCTTTTTGCAAGAATACTGTATATCAGCAACCCCTCTGGGAAAAATAATTTTGAAAAATTGTATAGTGGATGCTAAATGACTTAATGGGTAGTAAAATGGCTTATGCTTCTGAGACTGCTATTTAAAGACCAACTTGACATTTTATGTAAAATGAACACTAGTTTTTATGGCATCATGGGACCTTACCCAGCTTTTCTGCCAAATTTGCTATTTATGGAGGATGTACTTCTTCAAAGCAAGTTACACCCACTCCTGCGGCTCAGTTCTGGTGGACAGCTGATCTTTTTAACAACCCCAAAGTAGGTTAAAAAAAAAGAGAGAGGGAGAGAGAAAGAGTATCTTCAAACTTCAAAAGGTAACCAAAAATTTAAGATGAAATTGTAAAGATAATCCCTGTGTGTTTGCATGCATTGCAAATTGAAGATAGAACTTCAAGTTGTGGGAACACTTAGGAATTCATTCCCACCACCTGGCAAAATCCTGGGTGCCAACCTATACTTCACCCTAGACACCATAGACACTCCCTCATCAATCCCCGGACTCCACCTCCCAGGCATGTCACCCATCTGTCCTCTCTATTCCCACCCCTCTCCTCAAGGCTGGACTCTCATCATTTTTCCCTCCACCTCTGGTCCTGCCCCTTTTATTCTATTCCCAAATTTGCTGCTATACTCACCTTTCTAAAATACAGATCCAATCATGTCACTCCCCAAATGCACATCCTTAGATGGTTTCCCAGTGTCTTCTACATAAAATCTGACGTCCTATTGGGACACCTCAGGCCTTTCACTTTTGGCCTTTGTCTGTTTTCAGTCCACTTTTTGCCACTCAACCATGATGGTAGACATTTCCCCCTCTTGCTAACAAAACTCTGACTTTGGGGGTTTTTTCCAATCCCTTGCAGCCCAGGGTGGCCATGGGATACATTCTAGCCAGTGAGATCTAAGCAAAAGTCTACACAAGGCCTTTGAGGAAGCTGTTGCTTTTCTCATACAATGGGACTTGCATGGCTAGTCCCTTCGCTCCCTTTTTGGCTTGAACAAAAATGTGACATCTGAACAGGAGGACCTTCTCACAACCATGGGATAGGAGGCATGGGGATGAAGGTCAGCATTCTAAAGATGGAGCAGAAAAATAGAACTCTAGGTCCCTGTTGACCTTCAAACAGCTAAACTAGTGCCAATAGCTGTCTGCTTTCAGACTTCTTGTGAGTAAATTCAACCCTATTTCGCTTTTGCATTACTTGAAACCAAATGCCATCCGACTAATACCCAGTCACATTTCTGGCTCCACCTTATAGATTTTCTTTCTTTTATATATTTTTTTCCTTTTGTTAATCCTCACCCAAGAATATTTTTCCACTGATTTTTAGAGAGAGTGAAAATGAGGGAGGGGGGAGGGAGAAAGAGAGAAAGAGAGAGAGAAATATCCATTGATTGCCTTCCATCCATACTCCTACCTGGGCCAGGGATTGAACCTGCAACCCAGGTATGTGCCCTTGACCTGGAATCAAACCCGCAACCCTTTGGTGCATGGGCCGACACTCTAACCACTGAGCGACCCAAGCCAGGGCTGCCTATGGATTTTCTTAGACCCACTGAATTCTCTCATGCTTCGCATGGCCTTAACCCATGCTCTTTTCTATGCCCATAAGAACTTTCCTTGTCCTCCCAGGTACCCTTGAAAGCCCAGTTCAATAGCATCTACCTTGGGAACACTTCTCTGACTGTAAGGCTTATGGTCACCTCTGTCCTATTGTTATTAATGTTCATATTCTATCTCTCTCTCCTAGCAGATGAGTTTTGGGGGGACACTAATTCTTTACCTTTTACACATGTGTGTCAGAATATTAGCATTCAATAACATCTAATGAATTGGACAAAATAACAAAACAACAAGGTAATAATTGAAGAAAATTAAAGAAATTAAAAGAAAATTTCCTAGGTGGTTGGAAGATGGGAAGAGAAATCCATCCAGTGCCTCAGACACCACACTGCAGCTATTTAGTGTCACAACAGTCAGAACACAATTTTGAAAATGCTGATATCAAGAAATTATAGAAAAAGAACTTTGAAATTGAAAGGTTCACCAGGAATGAAAATGACCAGGAGCAACTATACTGGCCTACTTGTCAAAATTTACTCAAAATGCAAAAAGAAACAAAACCCAACCAGAAAAACATTCCTCACTCTCTTTTCTTCAGACAGGGCAGGTACATATCTGCTCACAGAACCATGGCAAAGTTGTCAATGGCATCCAAGACTCTTCTCTTTTAAAAGAAAGGAATAAGAAAAGGAAGATTAGCTGCAAGCATTCTGACAATATTGACCCCATATTAAACTAATACATGGTGGTGATCTGGACCAGACTCAGTAGGATTGTTTCCTTGACAGAAGATGTGACATTTTTCTTCTTGGCACAACACTCCTCCATGGCTAAACTGTTCCCTGCAGGCATCATTGTTGAGATTCTTATTACAGAACACTTTCAAATGGGGATTGCCAAATAGATCCTATTACAAACTCCCTCAGAAAGAATGTTGAACAGGCTTCCTTTGAGATAGCATGAGGAACAGTGGACAAAAGAGCAGGGCCTTTTTAAAGGCTAGCTCTGTCACAAATATAGCTGTGTATGTCTTACCAATGTTGTTTAACCAGCTTCTCAAATTTCCTCATAGAGGAAATAGAGATGATAAACCTGTCCTACTCACCTGAGAGGGTTCTCTTGGAAGAACAGATGAGGTCATGTATGTCAGAGCAATCTGAAAGTGCCAACTACTATGGGAAGGTGAGTAAGCCACCATGGAATTATTACTGACCCACGAAGATGATTAGGCAGGTGACTTTTCACCATGAGCTGCTTCCAGGCTATAAATGAAAGCACACAACCACCTTAAAGAAGCAAAGTAATGTGGAAGTTAAGAATGCAGGCTCTGAAGTGATGGCAGAGGCCATTGTTCCTTTGATGAGCCCTCTCCCCACAAAACAGGCAAGAGGGTGCCATATCTGAGACTCCATCAACTTGACTAACATTGTTCACCCTGCCTTGGAGATTCCCTGAGGCCCTGCCCCACCCAAATTTAGGCCCACCCAAGCTGTTTCCAGTGGCTTATCTTTAAAAAGCAGTTCAGGAATTCAGGAGCTGCATACATGGTACACTTCCTGACACCACGGGGCTGGCCATTCCTCGTGGGCTCCCGAGTCCCTTGATTTATGCCTCCACTGTGCCTCTCATTGTGTGCACCATACTGTGTGATCAGGACCACACAGGATCACCCAATTCTGTTCTGCATTCTGGCTGCCTTGCACAGTGCCAGGGACCCCATAGGCCATCAGTTATTATTTGCTAAAGAGGAGGCCCAGTGTCAAATCACCCAAGGCTTTAGACATCAACAGAGGCACTCCTAACCCAATGCATCTGTGTGTCAGCCTTCCAATGTTCCAGTTCCCAAATAATGATCTCTTTCTCAGGAAAAGGGAAGGGAGTGAGACTGAGAATTTTTCTCTTTTTTGATGATAAAGGATGGAAGTAATAGGAACTGAATGACCAAACTAGTAGGCAGTGTTGTAATGATTCCTCGCGCTTGACTTCCATACCTTCTATGTACTATTCTCCATTCCATCCTGTTTTATTTACAGCGCTGTCTTCTCCCCATCACCACACACAATGAAAACACAGGCTTTGGAGGTTGATGAGGGCACTATTTACAGACAACTGGAATTCACAGAACCAAAATAGTCTACTATCTCAATAATTATAGGAGATACATTATAAAGACCTAAATGCTTTGAAAGAAATGAGTCAAAAGAAGCATTTTTAAGTTAAAAATATCCACTGCTGCCCTAACCGGTTTGGCTAAGTGGATAGAGCATCGGCCTGCGGACTGAAAGGTCCCAGGTTCGATTCCGGTCAAGGGCATGTACCTTGGTTGCGGGCACATCCTCAGTGGGAGGTGTGCAGGAGGCAGCTGATCGATGTTTCTCTCTCATCAATGTTTCTAACTCTCTATCCCTCTCCCTTCCTCTCTGTAAAAAATCAATAAAATATATTTTTTTAAAAAATATCCACTGCTACTGGTACATATAAGAGTAAAATCAAAGGCAATTTTATAATGAATCTGCCAGCTTACATTTTTGTCGCTTTTTTATGAAGTGCGATTTTAAAATTCTGATTTAGGTCATCAACAAAATACTTATTTATACAGGGGTTGACAAAAGTAGGTTTACAGTTGTGAGTACATGGCTATTCTTGTATTTTTATTTATTTATTATTGTATTATTTATTATTATTAACCTACTTTTGCCCACCCTTGTATATTTTATAGAATGAATATATTTGAATGATAAGCTCAATGAGAACAGAGAATGCTTGGAACTATAAATAAAATCAAAAGGAAAACTATACATACATATTATATAAAAATGTATATGACTACATACAGACATAAAAGGAAGATCACATAACTGTTAAGTGCTGGAATGATATATGACAGGATGGTAAATATCATTTCATCACATATTTAAATGAGAGAGTACTGGTAAAGGTAGGAATTTGAAAAAAAAAGAAGAGACACCTAGAGTTGAGCAAGTAACAAGAAGGACCTATAAATGAATCAAATCCCAGAGGCAGTTCTGCCCAGATTCAGGTTCTTGTCAGATTCTAAGTTCCGGAAAGAGGTGGGCCAAGGGCATGACGTCAGGAAGATAAAGACTGCCCTACATACATGAGTGGGCAGCTGATTCAGTGGGTCTCAATCCAATTAGACCCAATGTTCTCTTTTATAACTTTTAAAAATAATCTCCTGTGCTATCTTAAATAGAAATAACAGAAAATGAAATTGTGTGCACCTAGTTAGTCATTGTTTCAAAAAATCAACACAATGCCCTAACAGAATGAAAGGAAGATAATCATAACAGAAATAAAATGTATTCCAACAGGGAAGTTCCTGGGCATAACCGTACCCAGAGGCATAATAAAGTCATCCCACATTTGCACTGATATCTGAATGGCTGAGACTGTGACAACTACCAAAATCAAAGAAGACAAACATACACATAGTGATTCAGATGTGACTGATGTTCTCATCAGTGAGCTGGCTTTCTGAAATGGTGACCAACTCTTGGGAAAGCTTCAAATAACAAAGAATAACCTTCCCTCTATTTAAGCTTATGTGCATTTCTGGAAATTTTAGTATATATTAAAGCTATACAAAAAACACTTTGAAAAATGGTGAAACTCAGATACTTAGAACCAAGGTTTTCACCTTCATGAAGGGACATGAAAAGTATGTATCACAAGGGCCATTTCTTCTTGGTGTGGAACTGTCCTGTGCATCACACAATATCTCATGACTGTCAGGGAGGCCTCCCCCTCAGAGCAGTGACTAAAAATGCCCCTGGAGGTCTAAACAGCTCCCCAGAGGTGATACCTTCATTGGAAACATGCATTGACTACTCAGTATGCTTTGGCACCAGTGGAAAAGTTGGAGGTGAGAAAAGCAAAACAGAGGGACAAATTCAGGAAGGAGAGAGTGAGTAGAGACACCTGAGGCAACCATTCAAGGGAAGAACAGAGCTCAGAACAAGGCAATGACACCCCCTCCCTGTAGTTACTATGCCCCCTTAAAAAATAGTGAGGCCAGCTCTACTCCACAGCACTTACATAACTTCTAATGGCACGGAATTTCAGCTGTGTCTGCAATATATCATCAAGAGCCTGCCACATATGCCAGACAGCCCCGAGGAAAACTCCACAGAGCCCGCTGGCCACCACGGGATTCATAGATCAAACATTTAACCTCACAATGCACGCACCTGGCCATCCCAGCTTCATAAATCTAAAGAGGCGGTACTATGTGCTTCCAAATCTTAACCTGAATGATATTTAAATGTAGTAAGTAATTTGGGTATAGTGTCAACTTTGACTTGAAATGATCCACTTAGATATTCACCTCAGAGGCTCTGGTTTTACTGGCTCCGACCTGGTTCCCATAGAACCTGGCCCTGTGTTCTTAATACAGAAAGCACCAGGCTTCTCTCTGAGGTGATGAGCATAGCAACACTGAGCAGCACATGTACCTGGCCCCGGTGAGCAGGGCTGTCACCAGGGAGGGTTGGAAAGGATGAGTAGAAAGAGTCTTCCAGCTTCTTTTCTTAAAAGATTGAAACACAAAAGTGATAACTGTCACCATGGGTTCCCAAGCACTCAAGCTATTTCCCGGGGATCACCAATAAAAACATTCAAAATGTGTGAAAGAATACATATTCTGCGAACCACCCAAGTGTGCTGGCTTCAAGGTGAAATATTGACCGTAGCCTTAACTCGGTCAACATTTAGCTTTCAGGTCAATACATCCGATGGGTGGTCTCAACCAAAGTCAATAATGTCTGAATGGTCAGGCCTCACTCTGTTGCTGTGAGAGATTGGCACCGACACCTTAGCTGACAAGGAAGAGCACTGCCCGGCAGTTCTTACAGGAGGGTAGTATCCTGGCCAGTGTGCCAAGTGACTCATTAAGATGTGCTTTAGGAATCATTAGTGTTGTTCTGAAAAAAAGAAGGTGGGGAAAGACAGAGAGAAGATGAACAGGGTGATCAGTGAATGAAGTTTGAACAAGAGAAAATGTATCTGGTGATAGAAAGAACTATTGCCACCAAGCTTCAGATTTTACTGATTCTCTTACTGATTCATTCATTCATCCATTCACTCACCCATTTATTCAGTAAACATTTTTATTGTTGTTAATGCTCACCCAAAGATATATTTTTAGAGAGAGACTAGAAGGGAGAGGCAGGGAGGGGGAGAGAAAAAGAAAGAGAGAGAAACATCAATGTGAGAGAGACATATGATTGGTTACCTCCATCCCAACTTGGGGATTGAACCTGCAACCCAGGTACATGCCCTTGACTGGGAATTGAACCTCATACCCTTTGGTGTGCGAGCCAATGCTCTAATGCAGTGGTTCTCAACCTTTCTAATGCCGCAACCCTTTAATACAGTTCCTCATGTTGTGGTGACCCCCAAACATAAAATTATTTTCGTTGCTACTTCATAACTGTAATTTTGCTACGGTTATGAATTGTAATGTAAATATCTTTGTTTTCCGATGGTCTTTTGCGACCCTGCTAGCAGTTCTCAACCTGTGGGTTGCGACCCACAGGTTGAGAACCACTGCTGTAGAGCCTAAGACCATCGGAAAACACAGATATTTACATTACGATTCATTAACAGTAGCAAAATTACAGTTATGAAGTAGCAACGAAAATAATTTTATGGTTGGGGGTCACCACAACATGAGGAACTGTATTAAAGGGTCGTGGCATTAGAAAGGTTGAGAACCACTGCTCTAACTACTAAGAACACCACCCAGGGCATTCAGTAAACATTTATTGAGGCGCCATCATGTGGAGGCACAGAGCCAAGTGCTGAGGATATAAAGATGACTATGCCCCTTTGTCTGGTAAGCAAAATGCTGCAGGACATGGTGTGAGGAAGGGATCTTCCATGGCACCAGGAGAAGAGGGTCCCGCAGAACAGGTGAGCCTGCAAGGATCAGTGGGCATTCTCCCACGGACAGAGGTATAAGGGACAAGCGGGTACATTCCAGAACTCAGGATAATATTCCAGACAGAAGAAATGCAATGATTCAGCAATATGAGAATGTACTAATATATCTGAGAACTCTAAGTAATTTGGCCCACCTAGAGCAGAGGAGACGTCAGAAAGTATTAAGGCAAGATTAGAAAAAGAGAAAGGAATTGGCTCAAAATCATCTTCATGCCTTGTGAACACTATCTTGTGGAAGATGAAGGGATATGATTTTAATCAGGGATTCACAGAATAAAAATTTCATTTTCAGAATCCAACCCTGACAGTGAGAGGCTGGACTGGGAAGGGAGCAAGAATATAGACAGGGAGGCAGGTGAGCTGGTTGTAGCAGTAACCCCATCAAGAAACAAAGAAGCACGTGGGAGGGCAGAAGCCTAGAGGATGGAGGGAAGGACATACTCAGGTGGTATTTCTCTTATAGAAACAGACCACTGCGAAGAACTTTCTCATAGAAACAGACTAGAAGGAAACAGAGCAATAACAAACAGTAGTTATAGGTGATTTTCATTTACTTCTTTATAATTTTTATATTTTACAACTGTTCTGCTATAAACCCATTGTTAAATTTATAATAAGGAGAAAATAGTACATGATGAAATAATTTTAATATCGATGGAGATAGTATAATTGACTAGAGTTGGCAATGACTATTGGTGAATCAGTACAAGGAAGAAAAAGTGTTTAAGATGTCTTCTGAGGTCTGGCTAGAATAGAAATGCCATTCAGTGAAATGTGACTTGGACAAGCAAGTTTTAGTAGTATAAAGTTGTGAATTTGCTTTGAATTGATTTTAGGGTGGCAGTAAGTCACCAACTCAAATTGTCCCCATTCATTCTTGAATTCTAGATTCAGAAATGAGGTCTGGAATGAAGATGCGGGAAGGGGGAGGGATTTTGTTTTTTATTTAATCAATGTAATTTTTTTCTTTTTTTGTGTGTGTGAAAACAAAACATCTTCAACTATTGTCACATCTTCAACTATTTACTAAAAGTAAAATAGAGTGAATACACACCCAAACACAATGTGTGTGTGTGTGTGTGTGTGTGTGTGTGTGTGTGTAGGAGACATTAAATCTAAATACAGGATTTCATTTACTGGGATGACATTGATTAATAAAATTATCACTGGGATGACATCTATAATAATAAAAGCATAATATGCTAATTAGACCGGACGTCCTCCCAGATGTCCTTCCGGATGAAGCTGGGGCTGCGAGGGAAGCCCGGGTCCTGGGTGCCTGCTGGCGGTAGGAGGGAAGCCAGCAGCCGGGGGAAGGAAGGACTACTCTTGCATGAATTTCATGCAGTCGGACCTCTAGTTGGTTAATAAAATTATATAGGTTTCAGGTATACAATTCTACAACACATCATCTGTATATTGTATTGTATGTTTATCACCCCAAGTCAAGTCTCCTTCTATCTCCATTTATCCCCCTTTAGCCTCTTCTATCTCCCCACCCCCTTCCCTCTGGCAATCACCATACTGTTGTCTGTATCCAGGAGTGGGCCTAAGCCATCAGTTGGACATCCCCTGAGGACTCCCAGATTGTGAGAGGGCGCAGGCCAGGCTGAGAGACAACCCCCTCCAGTGCACAAATTTCATGCACCAGACCTCTAGTACTATATAATGTGTGTTTTAATGGAAAATGTCTTAAAATTAGGTACAGATTAAATAACTTCTTTGTCTTTTCAGTGTTGGAATAATGGGAGTATTCTATGAAAGCATATTTCTATTGCAGTGTTGAAACACAAAGCTTTATATCTTCAGGCTGTAAGCTGCCCATCCTCACATCCTGTGCCTCTTCCCTCCTCTTCTGAAAACATGGGTGAAGACCAGTGAAGACAAAGAGACAAACTATGATAGGGTAGGGGTGAGGGTACTGTGATCCTGTTCCTGTGACTATGCAGAGAAATGCTCTGGGTTTTGGGTGGAAGGTCATGCAGGTACACACACTCTCTAGAATATGCATTTGTCACCATTGCCAAATAAGTCAAAGACGGAAACATTCTGCAGCCGCGTTTCAGGGTCACACGGCAAAACAATGCCAACAAACTTGCCCATCACAAAGAGCCACTCAGCAAAGGCTGGGTTGCCTTCTAATTAAATTGGCTTCTGCATGAAGCTGGGAAGCAGCCTCAACAGAGGTGACTGGGAGCCCCTCAGCCCAGGCAAGGCCAGTCTGCAAAGACTGTGAGGTCACAGATGGAGCAGCCCAGCTCACTGAGCATCAGCTCCAAAATTCTCAGAACCTGACTAACACAGCTCAACCACAAGGCCAGCCTGAGACCTCACCCCACCAGACACGTGGAGATGTGGTTGCCAAAGAGCAGTATATTTCTTTCCTGGGGGAGATTTTTCTCGTTAACCTAAGGAAGCAGAGGCTTTTGTTTTTATATAATTCATACCATTTTTTCATGAGAACTAAGCTTATGAAAAGTTGCTGCTTTTATTTAATTTGCAAGCCCAGATCTCCAAATGCAACTCACTGAGGATGCACCTTAGCTGCCCTTGTGGTCTACAAGGCTCTAGGCAAGACATTAGTTTAGACAAGAGGGAAGACTGTGCATGCATCCTCAGAATCCATGGAGAAAATGAGATTTGGTATTAGAATTTGGTGAAGGCCTTATATTGTTAACAGGTATGGTTGGTAGTGAGAGGGAACACGTCATATAGTGTGAAGCAGACATCCTGAAACTTTAATTTCACAAGAATTTCTGGCAACCTTGTGAAAATGCAGATTCTGAAGCAGGAGGCTTTTGGTGGAGCCTGAGACTCTGCATTCCTAACAGCCTCCCAGGGGATGCTGATGCTGCTAGATGGAGGAACACACTTTGCACATGTAATGACACTCTTCTTTCCCAAGTGGACACTGATTCATCCTCTAAAATTCAGACAACCTTTCCTAACCCACCCACACATGCTGGAGAACTAGCCCTCCTCTCTCCTTGGGATCCAGCATAACATCAGTGTAATTCCCATGTGGCATTACAATTACCAATTTATAAGCTCCCACCCCAACAAGCCAAGAGAATCTTGCACACGGGAACCATGAGTTTTTCATCGAGGAATTACCAGTGACAACACCTGGCACGCTGATGTTCAGTAAATGTTGGATAGAGGAATGGAAGGATGGAGAGACTGATAGATGGAGTGGGTGAGTAGATGGTTGGAGGGTGGATGATGGGTGAGGGATGGAGTTTTAAAAGCCTGGTTGAAACTCTGACACTAATTATATAATCATGAGCTAGTCTCTGAATCTTCTCATTTTCCTACTCTATAAAATAAGGGACATGACCATTTCTAAAGACTTCTTGGATTTGAATATTACCGTAATAAAAATTAAAATTTATTGACAGCAAGCTTGGGGTTTAGAAAAACTGAAGGTGATGAGCCTTGGATTCTAGGCATTAGAAGAGAGTGACATATGTGCTGAGCTGGGTGTTCCTGCATCACTACCACCTGGCCAGCGGCTGGAGCTGATCCTCATGCAAACAGTCAGTTCCCCGCCCTCAGCTGGTTCCTATAGGACATGCTGATAGGAGAGTAGCCACCACCACAACAAACCTGTCAAGTTCCTTTCTTTTTCCACCTCTGTATGGGTAAATAGAAGTGGGTAAAAGTGTTGTTGGGAATTTTTAAAGGGTGTTTTATAAGTTATTTATTGCAATGTAATATACCACACCAAACTTGAGTGGCTTAAATCACAGTAATTTCCTATGCTAATTAACCTGTCATTTGTGAAGGGCTTGGTGACCAGGGCTCATCTGCTCTATGTGGGGTAAGCTGGGACAACTCAACTGAAACTAGAGGGTCCATTCCAAAGATGGCTCATTCACATGGCTGGCAAGTTGGTGCTGGCTCTATGCTAGTTGCTCTACTAGGGCTGTGGGCCAGGGACCTGTTTTTTCCTACATAGCCCTCTTCACACTTTGCTGGGTCTTCTTCACAGCATGATGACTGGGTTCCTTGCCTCAAAGAGCAAGGAATAGATGCTTATTATTTCTACTATGTGTCCTTGGAAATCTAGAGTATCACTCCTACCATACTGTAGGTAGACAACAGTCAACTCTGGGTCAAGGAGAGGGGACATGGACTCCACCTCTAGCCCTGAAAGTGGCATCCATGAAGCAAAACTTAACTTTTTAACCCAACAGGTAACTATCAGACTGGAAGCCAAAGAATAAAGAGATCATCTCTCCTTTCCCCATCCAGAGTCATACTCATTTTTATGACTTCCAAAATTGAGCTTCTGCTCTAGGCAAACCAGTTCCCCAACCGTGCACCCTGCATTCCCCATTTACCCTATCATCATAACTGTATTCCCTCCTCTTCCTCCCTCTGGCCAACCTACTGCCAGCATGCCTTTTTCAGGTCTGCACCATGACATAGCTCAGATAGCAAACTACTCTAGTAACTCACCTCACTGCAGCCCCTAACCCTTTGAATGGTGTTAGCCAACATCTTCTAATTGTCTTCCACGTCTCCCTACTTGAGCTGATGTGTCAACATTCACCACATCTTCTCACATACTGAAGCCAGGCATACAAAAAGTGCTCAATTAATGCTAAGTGGGTGTCATTTGTATTCTGCACAGGAAAGCTATATAGGAAAGTCTTTTGTTAATTTGGGAGATGGAAATGAGAACAGGAAAGAGACTATTCCATTGAAGGATCGACATAAAAATCCAATCTCAGACACAAGTTATATGTTTCATGGGCTCTTTTAAACTCTTCTGTTTACAAATTCTCCAATGCCATTGATAAAATTGTTTTCAAGATTATTTCTGTACAATTTTATATATATATATAGTATATTGTGTGTGTATATATATATATATATATATATACACACACACACACACACACACACACACACAATATATTGTATATATATTATATGTTCACCACCCCAAGTCAAGTCCTTCCATCATCATTTATCCTCCCTTTACCCTCTTCTACCTCCCCCACTTCCCTTTACCTCTGGTAATCACCATACTGCTGTCTATGAGTTTTTTGGTTGTTTTGTTGTTGTTTTTTACTTAGTCCCTTACCCTTTTTCACCCTGTCACCCCAATAAATTCAGTAAGTACAGTAAACCCTCGATTTTGTGGGCCTTGATTTAATGGACTTTGGATTTAACAGACAAAATTTCTGGTCCATACATCATATGCAAAAATTAATACCCTGTTTGTTTTTAAATGCTTTTAACCAAGATTTGCTTGTAATTAAATTAACAGGCTATTTTTTTATTTTTATTTTTTTTTGCTATTCACTGTAATTTTTAACAAATTTTAGCAAATAGGCCATATGTTGGAAAAAGCACTGTAGCAATTTCACCAACATAAATAAATATTACATATCTACAACTACACTCTACATATTTAAATCCAAGAGTCATCTTGCAAACAATGTTCAGCAAATGATTAGCACATGATCACACCACATCGAGGGCGGTAATTTGTTCTGTTGCCACATGGCATGACTTTCTGTTGTCTCATGGCATGACTTTCTGCAGCAGTTTTAATATGTTTTGGCCCATGTTCCCAACTGTGGTGAGCCAGGCCCCAAGCATGTGCATTTGTTTACTCGAAGTGACTGGAGAATGTGTGCATTTACTAGCCTATTCAGTATAAATTTAAAATTACTGTAATACATATAGGAAACTTTTCTGTGAAACTAAACTTTTCACACATATTTATGTTAATTACATAAATGTGTCTACGTAAATAAAAACAGTTAAACTAATTAATTTGTCATTTTTTAACATAGGCATTCAGAAAACCTACTCTATTATATAACGGACTTTCGGCTTTACTGGATACCCCCTCGCCTGAATTAGTCTCTGTTATATCAAGGTTCTACTGTAAAAATAAAACTAAATTAAATGTAGTTTTTAAAATATTACCTCTGAAGCTACATAATCAGAGAGACACTTCTATGTGACCATGATGTTGATCTTACTATGCCTCATTCAATCCCATGGTATTTTTTTATTCACAGGAAAATGTTATCACCACAGGGACAGCACTGCAATGGAAACCACTCCCCCCCCCACTTTAGCCTGATTAACTATAACATCCCCATAGAGAATATGACTGTGCTTAATAATATTTATAACAAAGATAGCTTTTTACCAGACTGTTTCTAATAGTGATTAGGAAATTGGAATGATTACAGCCCAAAGTTCCATCTGTACTCAATTACTTTCCCACCCATGTGAACCATTTTAGAAGAGAGAAAGCAGTAGTAAAATTGCCTAGTGTCTTTTATTGTTTGAAAATTGAGTACCATATTCTATTTGTTAATGAGTTGGGTTTTCTACAAGCCATCAGCCTTCAGTATTAACTAGGAATAGGGTACTTTGGTGCCCACAGTTGGTGAGAGAATATTACTCACTTCTGCCAGTTGCTTCATTTAACAGGGTAAAAGGTATAGAAAACTCTGGCAAGGATGTGGAGTAAACTTTGGTCAGTGCTGAAGTTCCTTCAATGATTTAGAAAACAACTGGCAATATTTAGATAAGTTAAAGATGTGCATCCCTGAGACTTAACAATTTCTGTGGTTTTATACCCAGCAAAACTTGCTTATACATGCACCCAAAGAAAGGCATGCAAAGCAACTTATTACCACGCTGTTGATATCATCAAAAAGTTGGAAACTACCTATGTGTCTATCAACTGGAGATGGAAAACTAGGCCACAGCAAAAATGAATGAGCTCACACTGCATGCCACCATAAATAAGTCTTTAAAACAGACATGAAGACATCCCCCCCACCAAGAAGCACAAAAACAGCTATACAACAGGCAACTATTTTTATAGAACATTTTCAAAATGCTAATTACTACTGTACATTAGTCTTTAAAACAACCAATTTAGGACAGCAGTTTCCTCTGGGGAAGCAGAGTGGAGACTGTAAGAGGGGAACATCTACCACAATTTACTTATTAAGGTCAATGGTGAAGCACATGGATATTCATAGCATTAGGTCCCCAAAATATGTCATCATATAATTTCTGTGTGTTATTTACAAGAAAGGACCTAATTCTAAATCACATTCTGGAGAATAAAGAGCAATTATTTCTTATGAGTCCACCACTTGCCATTTTATAAACTCACAGCGCTCCTCCGATTAAAGCCTTCCCCAGACTAATATTATTTTGGGAAGCCTTCCTTCACATTCAAGGAGTTTGCGCAAAGGCCATGGGTCTGCTGTCATCACCTGATCTGAGCATGTCTGTCTTGCTAACTGAAAGCATGAGGCTCCTGGGCAGGGAGCAGGTTGCACTGTGTTCATGGCACAGCACCACTGAGGCTAATTGCTAAGTCGGCAGCAGTTAGCCTCCTGGGCGTGTTGACAGACAAGTATATAAACACTGCCCTTCCAAACGAGCAATGTCACAGAGCAGTGGCTACGTGCTGGCTGGCACAGAGTGTGGAACAGGCAGGGCTGCCACCACAATAACACGGCCTTGGGTCTCAACCCACTCAGGCCACTTAACCTCACCTGCCTCCTGACTTCTCCACCTGTCAAATTGATGATGAGGACACTCATCAGCAAACCATCTCCCAGCAGCTATACAGGGATCTAAAATAAGATTGTCAGAGTACTTGGGCTTCTTGCAAGGAGGATGCTAAGTAATCATTGCACTCACAAATACAACAGTAGTATGGGTCCCTCTGATCATTTCTTCATCTATAATCACATGCACACACATATACAAGTACACATGTGTGCATGCACATGTGCATATATGAATGCATGCATGTGCATGTGTGCATGCATGCACATATATGCATGTGCATAAGCATGCTATATACACCATGCCTGTGCACGTGTGTGTGTATGGTTCATGCATGTGTGCACATAAATGCACACAGATGCAATACATAGTATGCATACATACATATTTATACATGTGTATGTACACACATATACACACAACATACATTCCCGCTCAAACCAAATCTTTTCTCTGAAAGTATTATTACTGCATCATAGACATAACATGATTAATTTGTTTTGAACATTGAATACTTGCTCTCCAGATTGTCAGGCTTTTCATTTAATCCTGGGCATTTCTTTAGAGTTAATGATTTTTTTGCTTTAAAAACACTTAAGCAACAGAGAACTAGAAGAGAGAACTGACCCCCCCCCACCCCCAAGGGTCTTACAGTAGCACAGTATTGGCTGGCTTTGGGGTCTCTAATGTGTAGAGGGCCCCCTGGGAAGGCACATGGGCATTCTTTAATTATTGTCAGCTGAACCCAGTGGTGTCAGCAAAGCCACGCCCTGGGAACATGCCTTGCCAAAAGGGCAAGGGTGTTGTCAGCTTGACCTTCATTTCAGCGCATGGTGTGGGGAAGTGGGTTTTGATATCTAAATCCAGCCTAGCACCAGGAAAGCTCAGGGCCTACTCAAGAATGCAAATAAACTTTTTTAGTCTTGACCTTTTGGTGAAACTTCCTGGTATTTGGGGGTATAAAATAAACACGCTGCATCAGCTCTGAGTCACTGTCTCTCCATCAGAAGAGGGCAGTGGTCCACCCAGCCCCAGCTTTTCTTTCTATCTCTGTGTCTTGTCTCTTTCTTTTATTTCTCAATCCCCAGCCACCTCTACTCAGTAATTGGACCCACTCTTTAGCCGTGCTGGATGCGGAAAAGAGAGAAAATAGACTAATGCAAGAGAACCATGTGGTGGTGCCAACCCAAAGTGTGACCTGCAGGTTACATTGTCCTTGCTTTTGACCAAGAGACGAAGCAGAGTGGCTCTGAGGCTGCAGGCCAGCAGGGTCCCAGGGATTTTTTTTTCTGTTGGTCTATTTTTTTTCTAAATTCCCCTAGCGAGTCTAAAGTGCAGTCAAGGACTTCTGATACAAAACACTAGCGGCCCGATGCATAAAATTCGTGCAAAGGGATCAGCTCTCGCAGCCGCGGTGGCTGCCTCGGCTTCATCCGGAGGGTTATCTGGAAGGTCGTTCAGCTGCCCGGTCTAATTAGCATATTATGCTTTTATTATTATAGACTAGAGGCCCGGTGCACGAAATTCGTGCACGGGGGGGGGGGGTGTCCCTCAGCCCAGCCTGCACCCTCTCCAATCTGAGACCCCTCAAAGGATGTCCGACTGCCCTCTCACAATCCAGGACTGCTGGCTCCCAACTGCTTGCCTGCCTGCTTTCCTGATTGCCCCTGCTTCTGCCTGCCAGCCTGATCACCCCCTAACCACTCCCCTGCCAGCCTGATTGATGCCTAACTGCTCCCCTGCCAGCCTATTTGCCCCAAACTGCCCTCCCCTGCAGGCCTGGTCCCCCCAACTGCTCTCCCCTGCAGGCCTGGGTCCCCCTCAACTGCCCTTCCCTGCAGGCCCAGTCACCCCCAACTTCCCTCCTCTGCCAGCCTGGTCACCCCTAACTGCCCTCCCCTGCAGGCTCGATCATGCCCAACTGCCCTCCCTTGCAGGCCTGGTCCCTCCCAACTGCCCTCCCCTGCTGACCTGATCACTCACAACTGCCCTCCCCCGCTGCCCTGATCCCTCCCAACTGCCCTCCTCTGCTGGCCATCTTGTGGTGGCCATCTTGTGTCCACATGGGGGCAGCCATCTTTGACCACATGGAGGTAGCCATCTTGTGTGTTGGAGTGATGATCAATTTGCATTTTACTCTTTTATTAGATAGGATAAAGGCCTGGTGCACAGGTGGGGGCCAGCTGGTTTGCCTTGAAGGGTGTCCTGGATCAGGGTGGGTGTTCCCTTGAGGCGTGGGGCAGCCTGGGCGAGGGGCTTGTGGTGGTTTGTAGTCCGGCCACGCCCCCCGGTGACCCAAGCAGAGGCCCTGGTATCTGGCATTTATTTATCTTCTATAATTGAAACTTTGTAGCCTTCAGTGGAGGCCAGGGTAGGCCAAGAACTTGGCTTCCTCCATCGCCGGGGAAACCCAAGCCTCCTGCTCGCTCCATGGGCACAGCCATTTTTGTTGGGATTTATTTATCTTCTATAATTGAAACTTTGTATCCTTGATCGGAGGCCTGGGCCGGCCAGGGTGTGCAGGAAGCTTGGCTTCCTCCATTGCCAGGGAAACCCAAGCCTCCTGCTCGCTCCATGGCTGCAGCCATCTTGGTTGAGTTAATTTGCATACTCGCTCCTGATTGGCTGGTGGGCATGGCTTGTGGGTGTAGCGGAGGTATGGTCAATTTGTATATTACTCTTTTATTAGATAGGATGAGAGCCTGAGGCTCCAGGGCACTTTAACAAGAACCAGAGCAACCCCTTCACTGAGGCCTGCATAGTGAGGGCCACCGAGCAGCTGCATAGACCTCACCAAGGGGTTGTTAGAAATGCAGGGTCCCAGGCCCACCCTGTGACCAGGGTGTTTCATGTGAGTTAACATTTGCGGTGCAGACACGTGGCTATAGGGACTCACTGGGCTTATGCATGGATTTTATGAGTCCTTCTTTGAGCCCTAAGTCAAAAATCATGGTCAGAGGAAGGCATGGTGCTCAGCTAGCCGAGGGTGGTGTTTGCCTGAAAACATTCAAAGAAGCTGCTCAGGGGGCAGAAATAAGCCTCCCCTTTTGGCCTCCTCCAACTCAATGTCCCCAAACTGGTCAAAGTGACCTCTAAAACAATAAAAGGCCCTAGCCAGTGTGACTCAGTCCATTGGAGTGTAGTCCGGTGCACATAAGGTTCATGGGTTCAATTTCCAGTCAGGGTACCCAGGTTGTGAGTTCGATCCCTGGTCAGGATGCTAATGGCAGGAAACCATTCCATGTTTCTCTCTCCTCTCTCTCTCTCTCTTCCTCCCTCCCTCCCTCCCTTTCTCCCTTCCTCCCTCCCTCTCCTATCCTCTCTCTCTCGAATCAATAAAAAATAATTTCCTCAGGTAAGGATTAAAAATAAAGAAAATAAATAAAAGGGAGGCATACCTTGCCACGTCACTCCCATTCCAAAAATGCATCAGTGGCTTCCATTACTCTCAGTACAAAATACAAAATCCCTAACATGGTTCAAGAGCCTGTCTGACCTGACATCCTACATCATGCCACTCCTCCTGTCCTGCATGACGTCTGACCGCCCAGCCTCCCCAAAGACCAGATGCATCAAGTCCCATGAGGACGGGGCGGGCCATCTTGTCCACCCAGGCAAGCACGTGTTCTGGCACCATTAGAGCCTCTGGCAGGCTCACAGGGCATCCAGGGGACTGTTTTCTCCGGGCAGGACTGTCCAGGCACTGAAGGACCTAGAGCATCCCCAGTGTCTGTAGTGTCCCAGGCATTGTGACACAAAATGCACCCCACACTTCCACAAGGCTGTGGGGAACCCCCGAGTGGATCAAGGGCACAGCAGAGGGAAATAGAGACCCTAGCCTCCCGCCTTTGATAAGCTACTCCACAGCCAGCTGGAGACCACGTATGTCCTAAGGCAGCTGAGAGAAAGTCAATGGTCAATTAAGCAGTGCTTGATAAAAAGTAAATTTAATTACAAGGGCACTTAAGTATTTGGATCACTTTGATACTGTCTTCTAAATTGGATGTCGCTTTGGTTATCATTAGAAATTAGAATCAAATGAATACATATGCTGTTACTTAAAAGTTACATTTTTCAGGAGGAAAAAATATAAATGAGTGGATTGGGTACCTAATGCCTTAGGTATCAAAAGGTGATTTATTTTTTTCTCAGTCATCCACATGCAAAAACAAAAGTGCTGAGCTGGAGGGTCCCTGTGGGTGTGTCTGCAGCCTGTTCCTCAGATCATGTAGAACTAATCCTGGCTGATATCCACGTGAATGCACTGCAGCCAAACTAAGAGGGCTTTGAAAAGATTTCTGACCTGTACTTTTCTCCTCTAACTATTGTTCTTTTCCTTTCCCATCTAATAATCTCTTTTCTGCATACTTATTAAATACCTGTTGTTTCTGTGCATTCCTTTGGTTTAATAACCTTAAAGCAAATTATTTTATCTCTGATCTGGCTCTAAAAGATGAAGAGACTTGTTTTTCTTTTCACTGCCACTCAGGCTTCCTGAAAACACAAGGAAACAATTTCACTTTAGGTGACTGCAAAGGTAGCAGAGGTCAGAGCAACCTTTCCATGGGCCATGAGCCAAATGGAAAGAGGGTCTTTGGTCTCCGTGTCTTAGAACCCCAGTGCCAGGGGTTCTAAGTGCCAGGTCCTGTGGCTTGTCAGCATAATTTCGGAGAAGATTGGGGCTTTCTAAGCCTCCACTCCTCCCTCTCCCGCCTGGAAAGTGAATCTCTGCCAGCATAACAATGCATCAGAGATGCCGTGCCAGGTAGTCACGGTCAGCAAAGGGAAGTCTGCTTGTGAAATCTGGCACAGGGAAGAATCTGAAAGAATAACTCTGCATATGCTGAGCAGTAGGAGTCCCTCATGCCCTTTGGAGTTGAGAATGGAACCAGGACTCAGTGTCCAGGACGGAATGGCACACGGCTAGAATGGGCTGGGACACCGGGGGAAATGGCAAGAGAATCAGGGATTCCCATGCCATCAGCTCGGCTCTGCATGAGCTGAAAGCAGTTCACAGGGAAGCATAAGGACATGCCCTATATCACCCTCTGGATCTTACCTGGGCCCTTAATCTACTAATGGGGAGCTTGGGCTCCTTCCTGGGAAACAACTGTCCTTCAGGGGCCTCCATCCTGAGCTTGCAGGGCTCTCTGGAGGCATTTCAATCACCTGCATGGCTCAAAGGGACCCCAGCTTCTCCCTATGTGGGGGTGGAGGCCTCAAAAGACTCACCCTCTTGGCACCTCAGAGAAGCTGTCAAAGAAGATGGAATTCTCTAGGGTGGGTCTGTGGTCACTTCCAAGCAGCTAGGCTCCAGTCCACATATGACCAATATTAAACAGTGCAGTTCTTACTCTTCCTCCCACCAAAATCTGCCGTGAGCCTTCCAGATTCCACCTCCACAAAACAGTTACCGTTTGTTACCTCCAAACAAGAGGCCAAAAACTGTGAGTGAAAGCAGGAGGAATACAGAATCAGAACTCTGAGATTCAAGGCCATTCAGCTGCGACCTTGGATCCGGCAGCCTTCAGCCTCAGTGCAAAAATGAGAGTAAGAACGCCTCGCTACTGTGGAGCTGGAGCAGAGAAATGGAAACACACAAGGAGAATTAAGACCAAATGAGAATTAACACCAAATAGTCTAACAATATTGTTACCTCCCATATAAGCACATGATAAGTTTCAATTCCAGGGCTAGGCCTGTGCAGTAGGCGACATCTGACCTCAGTGGGCCCTATGAACCTGCATCCAAACCATTTATCATCAAGTCATCCACCTTCCTCAAGGACCTTACCAGAGAATCACACATTTACTGGCTTTAGATGGAGAATCAAGGGGAGTCATCACACCCCAACCAGAGTCCACCTGTTCTTATGGACAGTGAGGGGCTCATCCATCTCATCCTGTGGCTTATATTTTATCCAATGTCATAATTGGCATGTCTTCAAAAAAGAAAAGATCCATCTACCCTCAGTTTCAGTTTGAAAATACAAACTGTGATTCAACTGAGAAAAATCACATTTCGCAATTTATTCGTCGTCACTAGTCCTTCCTTCCTACTGATTGTTGGGCTGAGCAAAGAGCCGGAGCCTCCCTCTTAAGGTAGCATATATATATAATGCCAAACTATGCAGATGTGACCAAGCTGTAATTGCTGTGAGAACCGGAACATTGAATTTTATGACTTTTGTGCATTTGAATTTCCTACCCTAATGTTGCATTAACGAAGGGCGTCTTTTTTTTGCATTGAATTTATACCTAATGTGATTCCATTTTGCATTCTTTACATATGCAGATGAGGTAGCTATAACGTTCCTGATGCAAAAGCTGTTTTTGCTAAATCATATCAAAATGTTTCATGGATCACACCACAAAGTGTTGATATATGGAAATTACTCTTTTTCAAAAACTGTCCTTAAAATCCAAATGGTACGTTTCGCAGCTCTGTTCTCTACACCACACCCTTCCCAGTATTTGTGGAGAATTAGAGGAAATAAACAACATATTAATGCCATGCTGCCAAGGCATGGGAGCCGGGTGACTAGAATCATGTTCATTTTAACTACCAATGAAATAAAAGGAGATTAGTTCAGGGCTGGGGAGTACCTCTGGCAGATAGAGTAGCAAAAGTTGACATTTATTAGGTCAGAAATGTCTGGGTAAGGAAATAACTGAATAACACCTTTCTCAATTAATTATACAAGATTCATATTTTCTATATCCAAAAGCAGGTCTGAGGGACTCAGTCTTACATTATATATAGTTACAAACGGGATCAAGACAAAACAGAAAACTGTCCAGAATTGTAAAGTGCAGCAGCATAGAACAGCTGTGGTTCCAGTGAGGTGTGCTGCCTGAAGGGCTAGAAGCTTGGGGGTATTGTTTACTTTCACATAATAGTTTCCCAAATTCTTTAGGCAGGTTGAAAACCAGAACAAAACCTGCCGTGTCGTGAGAATAACCTGTTTTAAGTCTTGTGCAAAGAATAATTAAAATGAATGTGAGCACAATCACACAGTTTAATGTAATTAGAAGGAGGTACAGCAGCCAGATATCTGAGACATGTTCTAAGCACCTTCCAAAAAAGCAAGGTGAAGTGCAGGACAATACTCCATGAAAGCGGGGGGTGGCCTTCTGGGCAATTAATTGAGTTGAGTCAGGGAGGGTGAATTTTAAAAAAAAAAGAAAAAGAAAGCGGGCTGTGGGGGGGGCAGGGGGGGGAAGCGGGGAGAATATTTTAAAAATAAAAGAAGCAGACACACAAACAAAAGCAAGGACTCTCTCCAGCTGACAAAATTCTTTCAGATCAGAGTAGAAATCGGCCTGAGGCTAGCTGTATTTCTTCCTCAGAGAAAACAGTGTAAAACAAATGATGCAAATGGACTGGTGACAACTGTTATTGCTAGCTTTGCATATTTGGCCACCACAGTGTTCATCTGTCACAGGACTTAGTTAAAAGATGTCTGAGTTCATGTTCATTCTTCCTAAGGTGAATCTGTACAGTTCCTGCCACGGTCCGCGATGTATTCCTGATGGTTTACACCCGTGAGGCAGATAAAGGGACGTCCAAGGTCTCAAGATCCTTCCTTAGGGTGATTTGTAATTATTTTTTAAGTAGATAATATTAACCAGCCATTGGCTTTCCCGGACCTTAATAAATTTTAACACAGTCTGGACACATCAAGCTGTTTTATGATGCTGGAGGAGGACTCACACTAATAGCCATTATAAATAGGTTTTTCTTTTTTTTTTCTTTTTAGCTTTATCTTGAGGTAGGAAAAAGGGACTGCTGAGATCAGACTCAGAAACTATTTAATAATGCTACTTGAATGGCATATTTTCCAGTTCAATCATCTTACTCTAACAGAATAATATACCTTGATTTTTCATCAACGTTAAGTGTTTTTTTTAATATATATAATGGTATTTGGATGGCATTTATTTAATAGATTCAAATCTTACCCTGGACATCTCTGTTATTGATCTGGTTCTCCTTAACATCACTGAACATATTATGGGTATACCGCGAGGTGGGAAGTTTACACAAAAGTTTGCTTGCTGAATCTACACACATCTCCCAGGGTGTGAGAAAAAAAGAACTAAAGAATACTGAAATTTTTCTTCTGCTTCGAATGTGTATCTGGCAGCCACAACTGTAACATTTATGATAGTCCCCCATTTATTGCTCTTGCTCTTCCATTAATAATTTAATGTTTGGGGGGGAAGCTCTTCAAAGCAGATAAAAATCCATTCAAAGCTAAATAAACTACTTTTTTTTTTGTAGGAGGTAAATGTCTTTGTATTTTGAAATGCCAGTTCTGTCACGCAGGCTTAATTAAAGCTACTGGATTTAGAGAAAAGGAAGTTTTGTTGGCGGGCTAAGCTCTCCAGGTTCTGTCAATTTGAACAGAGTTGAAAATTACCTCCCAATGACTGAGAATATGTGTACACAGTCTCATGTTTTTAACCTAATCGAGTTTTGCTCTCACACGGAAGTAGACATGTTTATTTAAATAGATTTAATCAATGACAAGGGTCCTTCTCGATATAGCTTAAAATCATAGCTTGAAAGCAAACTGTGATCACAGCATTTCTAAAGTTATAGCTTACAGCCCAGACCCTCCCAGCACCCTCGGCATTCGGAAATTGCCATTTTGGCTTAATTATCAACCCTTTGCTTTTTGAATGAAATTATTCAGGATAGGGTGATAGCCAGATACAAAACAATTTCTCCTCTGCCAAAGGAACACACAGTGATTGATGTGTGTGCAAAACGGCACTCATCACGGCTGAGACCCAAAGGCCAGTGTGCAGGCTCACAGGTGAGCTTGGCAGGTAAGTACACACTGCAGTCACGTGGCTTCTGGACCAGTTTTAAGGAGAACATTCATGTTTCCACAGGACATAGCCCCCAGTGAAACCAAACCTCCACACAAGCTCAGGCTGTTTGGGTTGTGGAATTGAGTCACTTCCACCTTGACCTTTCCTGGGCTCCCACCATCCTGCTCTCACCTGAGAAGGTGAGGTCTCCCCCCTCCCACTCCACCATCTGACCTTTGATCTAGATGGCTCACTGAACATTTAGTTCCCAAGGACTAGTGTTCTCTCGGGCAAAAGCTACATAATCTGTGACCAAAGATTGTCAAACAAACACTCAACTTCATATACCCCATCTCAGTAGCATGAGCAAAACCTCAGAAGGGGAAGACGGAAGAAGAAAAAGCTCTTGTTTAGGCTGGGAAGACACAGTGGATGACTTAGAGAACCCGTTGGGAACGGAAGGCAAAAATCAGATATTTTTTTGAGAATGTGGATGCAAAATGCTGAATATGACCTCCAAGAAGTTTATGATATGAGTTATGTCGAATTCAGGCATTCTACATCTTCTTTCCATCCCACGGAGAAATGAGTTCTGACCAGCGATTCTAAGAGCAATAGAAAAGTTTGACAAGTGTTTTGAGAAAGCATGAAATTGTTTCTTATTGCAGGGATAAAGGGGCAGGGTGAGGAGGAAGGGGTGTGTAAGGGTCACAGATTCCTTTAAAGCTATACTCTTCGAGTCTCTGTCCATCACTATTTATCCCCCCATGCCCTTTTCCACCGCCGTCCCCCCTGCCCCCATACACAATAGTATACAGTAGAATCATGCACCTGAAACCTGCATAATTTTGTTAACCAGTGTCACCCCAATAAATTCAATTAAAAAATAAGAAAATAAAGTTATACTCTTCTAAAATACTTTGTTTAAAACAATTTTGACTTTTACTCTTAGAAATATATATAACCTCCAAACTGAATAAATGAATATTACTATTCTCCTTAAGCATAACTCGATTTTAAACCACCCCCCATCTTTATAAATTTGGCTAATTGATAATAAAGCACACAACAGCATTTGCAATGTGTTAATGTTCTATAGATTGCACTATTTCTTATCTTAATAAAACCCCTTTAAAAAAACAAACAGCAAATGTATTTTATCTAAATCTAAATTATTTTAAATAAGTTCTCATATTGGTTTTGCAAAACTTACATAAGAAAAGTTGTTAATGCATTTTTTTCCTTCTAAGGACTTCCTGTTTAAAAAGTTAGTTGTGCCTTTAGATTAAAAGATCACTGCATTCTCTTAAAGGTAACGGGCTATTTTGCCTCATTATAATAAACACCAATGTTTTTACAACTGCAACAGTTTCCCGCCTCATTAGCATATTTTGGCTGAGGTATTGTTTTACTCTGACCTGTATAATAAGTGTCACATTAGCAAGACAACAAATCAAACGTTTGTTAATTTCCCTCGCTTTCCCACACAGCTGGTGGTGTTATCGTGTCACCAGATTTTAATTAATATGATAAGTAACACTTGCAAGACAGCAGCCGGATTTTTTCCCCTCTGTGTGCGTGAAGGTCTATAAGCCTCGTGTGTGTGTGTTGTGTGTGTGTGTGTGTGTGTGTGTGTGTACACACGCATGCGTGCACACGCCTGCACACATGTGTGTGTGCCTGGGAGAAAAAGGGGAGTAAACCAAGATATTTACAAGGGCCTTTTGAAGCAAATTAGTCACTAAAAATATTCACAGCCCCACACAATGCTATTGCAAATCAAACTTTCATTATACCATTTCTTTTGCTCTTCTAGATCAAAGATCACCATGCATCAATGCATAATAAAAATTATAAAAACATAATAAAATGTACTAACTGTCATACCTGGAGTAGTTGTGTGTTTAAGGTTTTAGCATTTAAGAGAGATGCAATACTGCTGTCTTCAGAGAGGCTTAATTTTAATTTCTCCAGCCTCCACATGAATAGTAGTAACACAGTTCTGACTTACACAGCCACAGACCATTGTGAGTGTTTTCATGTGCGAAGGTCTGGCTGGCACTGCTCTTGGGTTAGTCAAAAGTGCCATCTATTTGCAAAAGGTAGAAATGCATCTGAACCCAAATGAAAAACACATCCGTTCCAGCCTTGAGAACCTCTAACATAGCTAATGACAGACCCTTAACAGTGGGTCCACTAAGCAGGGGAAGAAAATAATATAGCGCTAAAACACATAAAATGAAAACTATTCCTGTAATGTTTATACTGTGAAATATCTTACAGTGCTGGTGCCAGGATCTTATTTAAAACTGTTTCAATGCATTTCTTTTAGTAAAAACAAAAGTAGTCTCTAATTCCAAATAAACTATGATGTAAAATATTACATGAGAATGTATTTTACCTTCAGAGTAAATAAAAAAGATTCATTTAGTAATTTTGTTTTAATGACAGCACAAAGTAAAGCTATAAAAATGCTAACAGCAGAAATCCTTAAGCTGGTTCTGCAGAGAAAGTGCCCATAAGGAAAGTGCTGTTCAAAATGAGAACTCTCTCTAATGCTTTCTGATTCTGAACATTCTAAAGAGAAAGGAACGCCTTCCTCCTGGGATTGGGAAGCAGGAGGCCCTTTTTAAAAGCTGAAAATCTTCCAAGTCTCTTTTTTGTTGTTTAATTTGACATTTTTCCTTCTGTTGCAAAATATAAGATTTCCCCCGATGAATCCCTAAGTCTACTATTCCACCTCCATAAAATTAAGCCCCAGAAGCAGGATGGCACCAACATCCCTAAAAACGGTTTTCACTGTAAGTAGGATTGAGCCCAGTAGCAATTTCCAAGCACATAGGAGGTTTGCTGAGATGCAAGGCAACCAAATCCCATTATAATGTGCGACAGCATAAGGTCTACCCTCCCCTATAACAAAACAAACAAATGAACAAAAAAAGGGGCAGGGGGGGGGTCATCAAATCAGACCTTACTACTCTCAACTAGTTTTGTAAAAGCAGGGCTAAATTTTACGTCAACTTGTAGATGGAGGGTAGTGGTTCTGAAATAAGTCTGGAGGCCTGACACCTCTTCGATTTCCCTTTTTCCTCAATGGGTCTGTACAGGCAGATTATGACAGTCAATGTGCACTGGAAGGTGTGCGGGAAAACCACACCAAAGGGCCAATCTGTCAGAAACCAATGCCAGGATAATTCAGGAAACAAACGAAGGACTGAGGGGACTCCTGCCAAGCCAGGGGTAGAATCTGCCAACTGTGGGGACCAAAGACCCTGAGCCCAGCCTCCCACCCACACAGAGGAATCCTCCCCGTGTCTTTGCCTTCTTTAGCGAGAATGCCTTCCTGAATGATGTCCCGAGGTCCTTTTTTCTTGTGAGAAAAGCCAATAGTGGTGCCCGACACCGGCTGTGCCAGTCACTGCCCCTGGGTGTGTGTGTTCCTTAGCAGTCAGATTCCCACAGGTCCAAAGGGCTCTCAGGAGATTCTCTGGCCCGGCAAGCGTGGCTCAGTGAATGAGCTTCAACCTATGAATCAGGAGGTGGAGATTCAATTCCCAGTTAGGGCATGCCCAGGTTGTGTGTTCGATCCCCAGTGGGGTGGGAGGGACGTGCAGGAAGCAGCTGACCAATGATTCTCATCATTGATGTTTCTATCTCTCTCTTCCTCTCCCTTCCTCTCTGAAATCAAGACAAATTTTAAAAAGAGAGAGAGAGAGAGAGAGAGATCCTCTGGTCCACACCCAACTCAACCAGCCTAGCTGTTTGGACTGCCCATGTGACGTCCTGGATAAAGGCCCCATAGAACTCACCAGGAATCATTGTACTGCCGTATCTTACTGTTTCCTGGGTTAGCACAAACAGGACCTGGCCCTTTTCTGCTTCCACTTTCAACCCCAGTTAAGGAAGGGCCATTAGGGACAGGATGGTAGCAGAGGACTCCCAGTGGTCGGGATGGTGTTCTTTTTTTCTCTGAGAGATACACTGGCCTAAGATAACTGCTCAGGAATCCCCCCAGAAAAACACACACAAAATAAACAAAACAAAAAACCTGGTACTTAAGTAGGGTTGAGCATCGACCTATGAACCAAGAGGTCACAGTTTGATTCCCAGTCAGGGCACATGACTGGGTTGCTGGCTCAGACCCCAGTAGGGGGTGTGCAGGAGGCAGCTGATCAATGATTCTCTCTCATCATTGATGTTTCTATCTCTCTCTCTCTCCTTCTCCCTTGGTCTCTGAAATCAATAAAAATATATATTTTTTAAAAAGAAGTTATGAGCTTCAATAAAATTTCCAAATTAAAAATCAGGAAAATACATATTTTATTCTCAGCAAGCAAGGGCAGACGAGAGCTGTTTAGGGCAACAAGCTAAAGAAGAACCAACAAAGAAAGAGAAAAAAAATAAAGAAGAACGAATATGTAATTGATGTTGGGGAAGAGGAGCATCCACATCAGAACATCACAGGGCAACTGGATCCAGGGCCTGACAGAAGAGCAGCTTTAAACAAAAACGTGAAGAAAGGGGGTGGATGAAAGAAGGGAGACGGGGGGGAAGGAAGGAAAAGAAAAGAAAAGAAAAGAAAAGAAAGGAAAGGAAAGGAAAGGAAAGGAAAGGAAAGGAAAGGAAAGGAAAGGAAAGGAAAGGAAAGGAAAGGAAAGGAAAGGAAAGGAAAGGAAAGGAAAGGAAAGGAAAGGAAAGGAAAGGAAAGGAAAGGAAAAGAAAAGAAAAGAAAAGAAAAGAAAAGAGACAAGAGAGAGGGAAGGAGAAAGGGAGGAACGGACGGAGGAAGGGAGAAATCTAATACATTAGAACCAGAAATTGCCAGAATCTGGTCAAAGTAACAAACAGGGTATAAAATAAAAAGGTAATTCCGTTCATCTTTTTTTAAAGATTTAAAATTTATAAAGTAAACCTTCACACCTACTCACCAATGACCCCAAAATACACACACACTGCAGCATAATACTAAGTCCTGGAAAACCATAGGAGGCACTCCAGTGCTTCCCCTGAAATGGAGCCAACTTTGTCTTTAGGGACATGGGACAGCACATCCATAAATTAAATGGAGGACTCTGTCAGTTATAAGACACCACTAAGAAAAAATAAATGTAGCCAGTTATAATGGTAAGGTATCATGGAGGGTAAGATGCACCTGATTTTAAAATTGTTAAATGTGAAAAAAATCTCTTAGAATAAGACTATAATCAGAAATACTTAGAAGTCACATAGAAATAAGATGTCATCACCCATTAAAAATGGAGAAAATTTAAATGTCTTTGTGAGATCTTACCTGTTCGCTTTCTATAGATTTGGAAGGTAATTATAAAATATACAGTTTAATTTTTAAAAATCTCCCATCTCAAGGTTCATCCCGAGCTTTGCACTTATGGCCACACTGGCCCTCCAGAGGGACCAGGAGCACTGCAGGCAGCAGTAGGCATGGGCTGTGGACACCCGGGACTCACCGCACCCCACCCCCCTGCCCTACCTACCCCACTGTGTCAGTGTGGAGGGAAAAGCAGGAAGGAAGGAAGGGAGGGAGGGAGGGAGGGAGGGAGGGAGGGAGGGAGGGAGGGAGGGAGGGAGGGAGGAAGGAAGGAAGGAAGGAAGGAAGGAAGGAAGGAAGGAAGGAAGGAAGGAAGGAAGGAAGGGAGGACTTATGCAACAAAGGCTGCTCCACAGATTTAGCTGTTATAATTTTTCAAGGGCAAAGACAACCAGAAGGGAAGAAAAGAAGTTGGAAGCTGAAACCCTTTGCAGGCAACACATGGAAAGTCCTGGCCACTGCACTGCCAGAGGGAGGCGGTGGGGGGGGGGGGGGGGGTAGACACGGATGCCACTTTGGGAAGACGGTCTCCTGCTCTGAAGACAGCTGAGGACTGGGTTAGGTAGCACTCAGGGAGGTTGATGAATCTTTTGAGGTGGTAAATGATGCAGGAACATTGTGTTCTCGGTTAAGGGTTTATTTGGGGAGGGGGGGGAGGGGGTTAAATTCCTGCAAAATTGTACTTCTAATGCAACAATTGCTTTGCCGTGAATAGAGCTCTTTGTCAGTTGTTAGCTGACCCATTTGGCTGTTGCAGAAATCAAAAAGAAATTGATTTTGATGATCTGACATGCAACTGAAGGGGACACAGACTGCAGATGAACAAAACGCCAGTCTCACGCTGGTGAGCGGATCAATTCCGTACCTGTGTCAGGTGTCTGCAGCCATAATGAGAGCTGAAAAACAAAGCCACACTTCCCTTACACATACAGTATATTCTTCTAGGGGGCATTGCTATTCCTATTTTCTGTGGAGAGGTATGTGTTTTTTTAAGTCCCCCTAACACAGCATTATTGATAAAATGCCTGCTGAAGAAGCAGAGACAGGAAGGAGGAGAATGAGAACAGGGGAGGGAGAGAGCACAGTTTCTTACATTTAACCCCAAATACCATCTATTCGTAACTAGTGGATAATTATCAGCAAAGAACCTAGGAGCGTCCCTCTTTAAACATTCCTGTTCTCATTAACAGGCCTCGCATCTTCATTACCCACACCAGCCGGCTCAGCTTGGAGCACCAGGAAAAGGACTTTTACCACTTGCATTATGCAACTTACTTCTGCCAATTTTAGTGAGGACACTGGCAATGGACATGTCATTAATCTCACTTCTTGAGCCTAGTTTATTTCAAGCAAATAGGAGGTGTGTTATTACCCAGGAGCTCAGGAAGGGCATGCCTTCCTCAGGGCTGCACTGTCTTCTGGAAGGAAGGTGGCTGCCCTGCCCCTGGACCCACAGGTACATCAGTTCAAGTTGGTTTCTGTCTGTGCCCACCCCAGTACCTTCCATGTACACTGACAGCTTAACTTTGCTCGCTTCATCTGGGTGTTACACATCATACAGACACTCTCTCATACATTTCTGCTCACTCCTGGAAAAATACCACCAAAGTATTCAGAAATACACATAGGGGCCTGCAAACATCAGTTCTCAAGTGGTTTACAAAGTATAACTGGGTCATGAGAGACACTGGAAGTAAAATCACTGTTCATGATTAGACCACAGAGGAGACAACAGGCAGGCACAGAGCTTCTCAGCACTCACTAAACCCCTGGGGAGGATTCTAGAACAGTGAGAGAGGTGGTCTCTCTAAGCTGTCCTCCATGGATCTGTTGCAGAGAAGTAAGGGGGGCATGTTTACAGTGTCCGAGAAACAGAGAGAATGTTCCAGGAAGACAACCAAGCCCTCCAACAGGCCTTTTCACTCCACATGCTTTTCACTCCACATGCCTTTCTCTCTAGCAGAACTGTAAGCCCCTTAAGCGCACGGACTGCCTCCTAATTCTTTGTAACCTCGATTTCACAATACTTAGTAAAATGGTAGGAAAACGTGCTCTGGCCTCCCTAACCCAGTCTCATACACTCAGAAGTGACCCTGAAGGCACAGACGCAAATGAGAAAGGCCATGTTGCATGAGTCTAAAGTCCTTGGGAAGGCCTGCATGTACACCTGGACACCCAGGGGCCATCCAGGCCTTCCTGAGCCTCAGTTTCCTCATTTTAAAATTAGGATTTGAGTGTCCTTCCTCAAAAGATGGTTGCATGTGTTGTTGTTTTTTAAATCAGGTAGAGAACCTGGCACGTAGCTCAATGAAACTTCTCAGCTGCTTCTGCTGTGATTGGGAGGGACACACCCACGACATGGCCCTGGGCAGTACACGGCCTCCATACGTGGTTCATGGGCTGGTCCTGAATCCACTGTGGACTCATGCTTTCCCTGTTTCCCCCCAAACCTGGACTGGTGATGGGAGATGGTGATTGGAAATAGGGGGCTAGGAATCTGTGCCAAATCCTGGCCAGTCTAGGTTACAAAGTGGTTTGGCTAAGGCCAGGATCTTTTGCTCTCAGTATGATTTAGAAGTGGGGAGGAGGGTTCTCAAAATGCAGCGAGCATTCCAACCATCTGGTCACTGATGAGGGAAGCAGATTCTGGGCCTACCAAGCGTACTCATAGGTTCCACATAACGAACCATCAAAACCCTTCAGTGCCTAAAAGACAGCAAAGGACATCCTCGCCCAAGTCAAAGGCCCTCAGTTAAGACAAAGCGGAGTCATAAGGGGGACACTTCCTGTAGACCTTTCTTCATCCAAGAATGTTTAGTACTAGTTGCAAGTGCAAACATGAAATGTAATCATTCCTACACGCCTCAAATCCTGTGTGCTGAATGAGTCCTGAAAGGCCGTCAGCTAAGGACTGGGCAGTGTGAGTGAGAATGCACAATTAATTTTGAGAATGATGTGTATGGGATAACAAGCCGACAAAATGTGGGATTACTGCACACTAGGCTGGAATGTGCAAATCAATCTCTGTTAAACTGCCTTTTAAAAATTATTGCACAGATTCTACCAAATCCCAATTTATAACATGGTATCTCTCCTCATCTCCCAAATTACATACAGTCTATTCGCACAGGCACTCTGCATGGCCTCTGGAGTCGGCTTTGCCCAGCCATCTTTAAGCCACCTAATTACCCGTCTCTTCCTGCATCCAGAACGCCTCTGAAGGAGGCTGTTGGCTGTGAGATGCATTTTAAGAAACTGCTTTGCCAGTTGTTGTTGTACCTCCCCCAGAGACCAGACTGGGTGGCATTCATTTCCATTGTATTAGCTGCACTGAACAGCCGCTTCCCCTACAGCTGGCCAATTTGTTCAAAGAGCCCCAGTCAATGAAATACAAGAAACTTTTCTCAAGCAGACTTACATAAGCAACATGAGCACCCAGTCCTGGGTTTTCCAAGCTGAGGGTTCCACATGAAATCAGGGCCCCCAGGATACCACCTGCCGCTGTGGGGGCTACCGCAACATGGGTAGAGCTATGGATTGCAAATGGCCACATCAAACAACTTCCAGGAGTCGGTCCAGAGCACTGCAGGCCACACATGCTGAGCACCTCCCTGCCTCTGGAGGTGGAGTGCTCCCCACTCTCCTTCCTCAGCTTCCACTCTCTCCTAACCAGTTCCAGACTGGAGGCAGCCCCCGTCCTCACCAAGTCTACCAGGCAGAGCTGAGGAAGTGGGTCAGGAGCAAACAGGCTCTGGCTGGGCTGCCCTCAGGCCAGGTGGCTACACAGAGCAGACCCAGAACCTCCTGTAAAATGAAGGCCCAGACGGTCTGGCCGAGTCCTGAGGCCTGGGCCTTATCGGGACCTGGGTGATTTTCCTGGATAAAGACCTGGGAGGTTTGCTTTCTGCACAGCTCTGCAGGCAGCAGGTGAGAGAAGGGAAGGACAAAGGCCACTCAGGTAGTGCTGACCCAGGTGTGGGCCCATGTCAAATGTCTTCGTGGTGATGTCAGGGAGTAACCAGGGGACATTTTGTGCGCATGCACATATCTGTACGTTACTTCCACAACCTCCTAACCCTTCACCACACTGAAGGCAATCGGGATCCTGGGGCCAAGGCTACACTAGCATGGAAGTAACAGTCCAACTAACTTCTCAGCTCTCGACTTGAAGAGACCAGGGAGAAGGAGAGAAGAGGGCCAGGTGAGGGAGTTTTAACCAACCACACCTTCCTTAGAATCCCGAGGTTGAATGGAAAGTGGGTTATCGAATGGCAGTTTAGTATGACATCATTTATGGAAACTAACGATGAAGGTTAATACTTATGAATACTATTTATATGCCAGCCCCTGCATTTTGCTGTCAGGAAAACCCTGTGGCTCCGGCATCATCTGAATCCTTGTCTGACAGAGGAGGAGTCGGGAGACTGGAGAGGGAAGTGAGTGGGTGAATGACCATGCAGCAGGTCTCAGATCACAGCCCTCCCTCTCTGCTGCGATTCAATTTCCTCTACATCCACGTGGTCGTTATTATTGGTGTAAAGGGACACTGAGCAGAAATTGCCCGTTGGGAATGTTTGGCCACTGGGAGTGCTGAGGCTGAAATCTCCTCCAGAACGGGTGGAGAAAGCTCCCCACCCATCCACCTCCACTCCTCCATCACCACCCAGCCAGAGAGACTGCCCTCAAAGAGAAAGGGAGAAAAGGCAGGCCACAGAGGAGCAGGCCTTCTGGTGGCGGTCTCTCCCTCCTCTCCAGGAGGCCTAGCAAGTAACACTGATGGAGGGAACCAGGCTCCAGCTGTGCCCTGGGTCCCCACCAGAGGACAGCCAACTGCAGTGAAATCCCCAGAGCAAGGGAGAGTGAGGACTGGATGGCTGCCCCGTGCAACTCACCACAGCCAGGCTCTACCAGCCAGCCTGGCCGATACACTCACCAACAGGTTAAAACCAGAAACCAGCGAAATTTAAAAACAAAAGTCTTTGGCCTTTTTCGTCTCGTTTTTTGTCTTATCGTCCAATGTAGAAGGAGCTGGAACCACACCATCTCCCACTCAGTGTCTCATGCCTTCCTCAGTGGGAGAAAAGGAGCAAACAAATAGGAGATCAGGCTGAGGTGGTAAACTGGACCCGGCTGCACTAAACTTCTAATAGTGGGCAGTGACTCAGGAGCCACAGATTTCCTGAAATCTCACAGAGGGGCATGCCTGGCTGATTATTGTTAAAGGTAGTAATTGGAAAAATTATATAAAATCTTGTCAAAGTAATTCAAATTCATAGCCTTAAAACAGGGTCACAAAGGAATAAATCTGCCAGATATAAATGGCTACTGAACACGTTTCATTGGCAGTGCGTTATTTTGTTGTTCCAAAATATATAAATATATGCTTTCCTCCATGAAAAGCAGAAAAAGGGGGGGGGGGGGGTGGGGACGGAGCAGCATTGACCTAAGAGTAAAAAGCACAGCATTATGCCTGCTCATAGGTGTGTTAAAAATAGAGAGTATCTGTTAAGTAGCAGTACAAAAAGGCAGAGATTGAAAAATATCCTTTCTTTTAGTAACAAACGTCTAAAAACGGTTATGTGCAGCCTTTGCAAGCTCCAGCTTGGTTGTTAACACCAGAAATTGAACTGTAATCCTTGAGACCATTAGACTCTTCACAGCATCCCCTCGGTGGGAGCAAGCCATTATCCAGGCGCAGGTGTCGGAGGCATTTTTTACGTTCTCCCACTCTGGGAACAACTCGCTCTCAAAATTCACTTAAAAGTGGATGTGAGCATGAAAAGAGCACAAGCTCCGAGATGCGGCCAGGTTTGGCCCACGTTGTCACTAAGCTGTCAGAGAAACAGGCTTCTTCGGGGGTACATTCTGCCTCGTTTTCCACAGCGGGGCGGATGCTGAAGCTGGTGGCCTCCACTACACACCAGGCAGCGGCCATTCGGAAAGGCTTCGAGGGGCAACTCGGAGCAGCAAGTCTGTGTTCTCTGAGGGCTGAGACAGGTTGGACTGAAAGCCTGCAGAGTCCTCTAGAAACCCTGTTCTAGCGCCCTCTATGGACACAGGGAAGTTGAGCTCAATGGCTGCAGAGTTTTGATCCTTTCCAGTTTCCTTCATTGGTACATAAATCCCTTAAAAGCTGAAATGATGATCCCTCGCATAGTTTCCACACAGTAGAACTCCTTACACTAGTATTTCACACCAGCACCCTCACTGGTACCCCTCATACTGGTACCCCTCACACTGTACCCCTCACACGGGTACCCTTCACACTGGCACTGTGGGGAGGGTGCCATTTGGCTCATGGTGAGGCGAGGACATAATGAGGTGGAGCTGAGGGGCAGGACTCAGAAGAGAAGCCCGCCTCCTGGGTGGACTCAGCAGACCCACGTGTAAGCGTGGAGATTATTTCTGCACAAGCATGATGCATGCATGTACAATCACGCATTTTGTTTTATTCTGGCCAGTTCCTTCTGAAGGAAGGAAAAGTGGTACCTGTAATCTCTTACAGAAACAGTTGACTTTATCTGAGGTTCTAGGTAGGGACGACTTTAATGATGTTGTGGCAGGATTGTAAGAAGCTAGGAACAGCTCTGGGCAAGTAGGATGGGAAAACTGAGGTAAGAAAATTAAATAAGGACGAAGAGTTTGTGCAACATATAGCCTGCTTGTGAATCACAAGACCTTATCTTCCCTAACCACGGACACTCAAGAGCAAATGGTTTATATCCTCCTCCCTAACCAGAGAATACAGAGCTGAAATCATCCTGGCCTGGGAAAATAGAGAACAAAGATCCAGTTAATGCCATGTATGCCAGCTGAACCCAAGGAAAGTTGAAGTTGGGGAACAAATAACAAACACCCCATTAAAGCCAGACAGACCTAAGGTAAAAGTAAAACGAACCAAAAAATAATCCAAAACTCCCCTATACATTCATCTGATGCATCAGCATATTAAAAATGCACCTGGAAAGCTGATGAATATTCTACTGAAACCCTCCCCTAAGATTCTCCCCGGCAGAAAAAAAAAAAAAGGATAAAAAGCCCTCAGGACAAAGACTCGCTGTAGGCTCACTCTAGAGAACACCCACGTCCCTTTCCAGGAAGGAACTTTTTATTTCTAAGGGTCCCCACAAGACTTGCAATGAGAGAAGCAGTGGACAGCAACAGCTCGACCTGGGCTCCCCGCCGCCCGATCCTGTCTCCAAGGCCCCCTCTTCTCTGACTTCCATGTAGGCTCAAGCATCCCTGCCAGGCTCCCTTATATCTCTGTGACCTTCACTTCCCAGCAAGCTAACAGCAGCCCATCCCTGGCTCACTTCTTTCCTATAACATTTCTAGAGTCAAAACAGAGTCCCGCCTAGGCTCTCCCCTGCTGTTTCTTTGACCCTAATCCAGCCTTGGGCAAACTATGGCCCTCAGGCCGGATCCAGCTGTTCTATCCGGTTCTCTTGCTCTCCCCTCTGCTCCTTTACTTTGAATTTATATTAGTTCACACAAACACTCCATCCATGCTTTTGTTCCGGCCCTCCAGTCCAGTTTAAGAACCCATTGTGGCCCTCAAGTCAAAAAGTTTGCCCACCCCTGCTAATCTCTTCCTTTGTTTCGCTATCCCCAGCATTAATAAACATACTCTCAGTCCCATCTGGATTCATGCTGTGCAATCTTTTCTACACAAAGTCAAGAACCCACACACTGGAGGCCGACCTAAGGCAGACCTGCTCCAGGCCAACACCTGTTCGGTAACAATGGGACAGAAGCTGGATTCTCCCACAAGCTGCACAGACTCCCACAATCGTGTGTGTAGTTTTGGGAGGCGCACAAGGGGTATGTCCTCCTCAAGGTGGGCGGGAGAGTACAGAATCCCAAGGCCATCGCATAAGTACATTTAAGTCATCATCATATCATGTCACATTATCACATCATGGTTTTCCTGTGGCCAAAGCCATCCAGGTCCGTGCAGGTGCTGTCTGGTGTCTGGGGAGGTGCCGCAGGTCACGTGGCAGAAGGCATGTTGGAAACCAGACAGCAGTTGACTCTACCACCATAGTGAGAACCCCCAGAGCTCCATGGGTTCCCTGGTCTTTAGAGCCCAGGCAGCACCCTCTGCTTCACAGGCCTAGAGAGTGATTCAGAACCATCTACTGCCTCCTCCTTGCTTTTCTAGAGCCAAACGTATGCTGTCACTGGGCATGGGGCTCTTCAGACTCCACAGATCACTGTTGAGATCTTGCTCCCAAAACATTGTCTTGCCCATAGCAGGGCTTGGTAAGTCCTTGATTGGGTGAAGGATTAATCAAAAAAAGAACTCAAGTTTCTGCACAATCTACTTTTACCACCAGCAAAGGCTAGAGCATGCTTTTAGATGGATTTAAATGTCTCCTGACTACATCATAGAACTCTGCTGATGCCTTTGCGACCCACGGCAGTGTTTCACTGAAAACCCCATGATGTGATCAGAACACCTGAGTAATAGCTGCCAGGCTGCTGACCACAGTGCCTCATGTACAGTGAGCTCTACCCAGAGCCTGAAGGAGAAAAAGGCCTTCTTTCCCTTTCTATCAACCCAAGCCCAGTGACGACTTCAGGCACTAACCACCGAATTTCCTAAATGTCCTCTAAATGGTATGTACTCTCCCTCTGACATCACTCGATGCATCTCCCAATGCAGTCCATACCTCCTGGTTTTCATCTGTTTAGCCGAAAGTCACCCAGCTCCTGGATTTTCCTCCCTGCTGAGTTCAACAATGAGGAGTTTTTCCCCCATCATTTTCATTATTTCAAATGTTTTTCACAAGCTTGATTTAAAAAGGGAAAATTCCCCACCATATTTTCAGTCTGATTATCAGATGATGATGGACAATAGATTGATAAGAGTCATTCAAGGAGATACAAGCTCTTGTGTATAACAGCTCCTCCAATTATCAGACACTACTAAACTATTATTGATCCCGCTCACATTGGGTGATAACTGAGCATTTTCCACTTCTTTAAAGTGCTGTTAGCTAGAGACTCCCGTCAATAAAGAAGCAGTAGATTTCCTTTAAACGCAGCTCAATACAATAAATAGCATACACTGAAAGTTCAGAGTTCTGTAATCTCAGTGAAACAAATAACTACTCAGCACAAACATACAGACTTTCTAGTTGCTAAATGGTTTATTATAAAACCGGCACCCGGGGAGGTCATTTAATACGCGACCTTAGCTACCACCCAGAGATGCACTGAAGGAAAGTCTCGTTCACTCCGTCTGCTTTCAGTGGTCTAAAAATAGGAATAGTGGAAAGTGGGAGGTGGTAACCAGAGTGACAGTTGTGAACCATTTGAGGTGGATGCTTTATAACCCTTGGCAACATCCTTCCAGCTCTGGTGAGGCAGATACTGTTTTTGCATGGGATTGCAAGATTTGCAGAAGCATGGGGGGCATTGGAGAGCTCTGGTCAAATAAATATCTCTGTTAGGCTGAGTTGATAGGCTGTTGTTGCAAAACATGCTGACCCCTGCTTGCCTCTCTCCTGGGTATTTTGTTTGGCTAGTGACAAATAGGTGCTGTTCTCCTGATGGACCAAGCTTTTGTTGTAGGTCCAGGGCAAACTGGAGAACATAAAACCAAGGAAATTGGCTAATAAGGAAATCAGCATATAACTGCGAAACTAATCTCTTTGTGCCATCAGTAGTTAGCCAAAGGGCTGACCACTGAGACTTGGGGTCAGGTCGAATGACCTGAGAAGTCAATGAAAAGTGGTTTCCATTATTTATTTTGCCATATTTTCTCCCATTGTGAATGGTTTCACTTTTATTGCAGCAAAATAAAAGCATGAAATTTCTTAAAACAAAGGCATCATCATCATTCCAAAGCAGGTGACCTGCTCTGTGGAGCCCCGTGCCCTGGCTCACTCACCCAACCACAAATCTGGCAGTTAGTGTTTCAGCAGATGCAGAAAGGTGCTGTGGTCAGGAGATGAAGACCCCCAACAATTCTTCACGAACAAAGGCATAATAGATGTGGGGGCTCTGAAGAGAAAAGAGGGATGGATATGAAGGTAGGACGGATAGGGTGAAACTAGAGGTTACAATGAATTTCAAGATTAGTCATTACTAAGTTGCCTATAATGTCTGATTCTCTCTTCATTAATCCAGTCAACACGCATTTATTTGTTGGGGTCACAAAAGGTTCAGACCTAATCCTGTCTTTCAGTAACTTGCAATTGAGCAGTGAAGCTAAACAAGTGAGAGTGTAAGGTGGTGGGATAGAGGAATAGGGTGTGATGGAAACTTCACAGAAGGCCTAGGAGTGCCTAGGGGTCCCCTGTAGAGAAAGACACTTGAGTTGGCCACTTGTGTGGGATGTGGCACCTGAGAAAGCATGGAGGAGAGGCAGGCGCTGCCTTCAAGAGCCCACAGGCAAGGACTCAAACACAAATGTGTGCAGGTTGTTCATGGCAGCATTGTTTACAACGGCCAAAAATGGAGACAACCCGAGTCCATCCACAGATGATGGATCAGCAAAATGTGGTCTAGCCGTACAAGGGAATATCATTCAACCTTAAAAAAGAAGGAAATTCTGACACATGCTACAACATGGATGAACCTTGAAGACATGTTGAGTGAAATAAGCCAGTCACAAAAGGACAAATATTGTATGATTTCACTCATATGAGGGACATAGAGTCATTATATCCATAGAGACATGAAGTAGAAGAGTGGGTGCCAGGGGAAGGAGGAGGGAAAATAAGGAGTTAATGGGGACAAAGTTTCAGTTTGGGAAGATGAAAACTATCTGGAGATGGTTGGTGGTAATGGCTTCACAACAGTGTGAACATGCTTAATGCCCCTGAACTGTGAACTTAAAAATGGTTAAGATGATGGATTTTAAATTATGTGTATTATTTATTTTTTTAGAGAGAGGGAGGGAGAGGGATAGAGAGATATAAACATAGATGAGAGAGAAACATCATCGATCAGCTGCCTCCTGCACACCCCCTAGTGGGGATCAATCCCACAACCTGGGCATGTGCCCTGACCAGGAATCAAACCATGATCTCTTGGTTCCTGGGTCAATGCTCAACCACTGAAGCACACCAGGCAGGCATATTATGTGTATTTTATCACAACTAAAACAAAACAAAAAATTTGCAGGTAATCTGGGGTGGCAGGAGGCTGGGTGGGAAAAATGGAAGAGCTCTTTCATTTTGTTTGAACTGAGGCAGGTTTAGGAGCAAGGATGTTGCCAAGTTTGCATTTTTAAACAATGGCTCTGACTTCTGACAGAGGAGCTATGGAGGGGGCCAGCCAAAAAGCAGGGGTGGTGGGTAATTCTGGGCTGTCAAAGATGGTGAATTTGAGCAACACCAGTGGAGTCCTAAAGGAGGTGGCAGGAATGGAGGAAGTCAGTGGCAGTACCAATACAAATATGACACAGAGGCCAAAGAGCTTCCTACATGCCCTACTCTGGATCTTCCCTGAGCACATGATACTATAAGAGGGACTGTCATGCCCCATGTTTCAATCCTGACAGTCTATGGGGGAGGGAACACACACAATGAGAGGCTCTAAGTAAAAGCTTTCTGAGTGGTAGAGGAGGAGGGCACGGCTGTCAGAGATGGCACAATCTCCAAGTACCCTTTTCTCAGCAAAAGCAAAGAAGAAACATGGCCTCTTCCCCAATTGTTGCCCTAAATACAGAAGTGTTCAAACACTTCCATGTGGATTTTGTACAGTGCGTTACCAAAGATAAAGGAGCCCCACTGCTGACATGGCCCAGATTTGGGGGCCATCAAACAAAACCAGCATAGCTAAGAGAAGAGGATTGTGAGTATGAGCGAGATAAGACCGCTGGTTCTAGAGTCAGATAGCTCTGAGTTCAGAGCCTCACTTTGCCATTTATCATCTGCATGACCTTGGACAACTCTTGGACAAGTCTTATAATCTCTCTGTGTTTGGGCTTCCATGTCTGAAAAATGAGGGTAAACAGCAGTGGATGTCTTATGGGATTGCTGGAGGAGTAAGTTTAGAATGGAGCCTGGCTCATGGTGAGCAACACATAGCATAGCTGCTATTATCATTATTGGTGATTTTTATCATCAACCTCTCTCAGCCCCAACTTTTTTAGCATAGCATCCAAATGAAGTCAGAAGTCTGAAAAAAAAAAAACTGACAAAATGCCTGATACACAGTAGAGAGTTATGACAGGAGCCTTCCCTGGGCAGGTAATAAAAATTGTCTGTTATCATTTTTACTTTTGACCTCCCATAATGAAATAACAGCAGTCAATAAGGACTCCGTTCTAAGTGTCAGGTGTCATAGAGAATGCGTTCACATTTTAAGCTCATTTTCTGCTCCTAGCAGTCCTCTTAAGTGAGAGGCACTATTAACCCCCTTTTATCTGGGAAGAAATAGTCTTGAGATATAAGGAATGACCCACTGTTCCTCGGTCATTAGGAGGTGGAGCCTGGCTTTGGCTGCCTGAAAAGGCAGGACAGCTGGAGTCTGGGGCTCTTTGGAGTTAGTATACCAGCCCTGAAATGAGCACATGACTAGCTCAAGGGTGGATATCCTTACACAAGGACCAAAGGAAACAGGACCTGATGGTAGAACCAACAAAAGAAACAGGAGCTCAGAACAGCCATTACTCAACTAGTCCTGGCTCAGGTTTTTCTCATATCTTAGTGTGGAGAACAGTATCATAGAAAACAGAATTTCACTCTAACTAGAGAAAAGGAAAATCTACAGTGTCTACATATTTAACAGGTATTGATCTGATCCAGTCATCATTCTGTAGGTCAAAAGTGGTCAAAAATGGTCAATGCCACAACTTCATACCTGCCCCTAGTACAGGGGTGGGCAAACTTTTTGACTCGAGGGTCACAATGGGTTCTTAAACTGGACCGGAGGGCCGGAACAAAAGCATGGATGGAGTGTTTGTGTGAACTAATATAAATTCAAAGTAAAGGAGCAGAGGGGAAAGCAAGAGAACCGGATAGAACAGCCAGATCCGGCCCGCGGGCCGTAGTTTGCCCAAGGCTGCCCTAGTATATAGTAATAAATTATTTAATTAATCCTATGATTCAAATTTAGTTCTTCCTCATCAAATAGGTTTTTATCATCTTCAATTATAATCTATAGATATAAAAGCCTAAGTGACCAGATGACCGGATGACTGAATGAATGGTCGACCGGTGCTATGACGCACACTGACCACCAGGGGGCAGATACTCAATGCAAGAGCTGCCCCCTGGTGGTCAGTGTGCTCCCACAATGGGAGCGCCACTCAGCTGACCAAGGGGCACCAGACACAGGGCTGATGGCTGGTGAGCGCAGCTGCAGTGGCGCGAGCCTCTCCCGCCTCCACAACAGCCCTACCAAGTGGAGGCAGCAGCAGACACAGCAGAGCTGGGATGAGTGGGAGCGGCAGGCAGGAGTGGCAGGCGGCATTGGACTGCCAGTTTCAGCAGATCCCTCCAGGCCACGCCTAGGGACCCCACCGGTGCACAAATCCGTGCACCAGACCTCTAGTGTAAAATAAACATCTTGAAACATTTTCATTCAAAATCAAGACAGGATGAGAAAGGTAAAGAAGCCAAACCTTGCCCATAATAAAGAAATTAACTTCTCTAGAGCTTATGTACCCGAACTGAATACAGTTCCAAAAGATGAACTCCAAAAATGCAACAGCACTGGTACACAGCCCGCTGACAGAGAAACAATCCTCATCGAGATATGAAACAAGGCTGCATGATGTTCGAGCATGTCTCTCATATTGGTTTTGAGGCTCACTTGGTAAACCGTGTCTTCAGCAAGTATCTAATTTAGTAAAGGAAGTAAGCTATACTCCAGCTCAAGAATCTCCATGAAACAAGCATCCATGAGGAAATCTGTAGAAACGTATATGCACGTTTTGCTCTACCTGCATTCTATACTGCATTGAGTATTTTGGCACAAGTACACATACTATTAAAAAGCAAATTAATGAATGATGATCATTTTTTTAATTTAACATTTTCTGGGGAAAAAGTCTATACACCTCCTGCACTTCCAAAAATCTTGAACTCTTGGGGATTAGTTGAATTGAAATTAAAAAAGTACATCTTACTCTAAATGAGTTTAGGCAAGTGGGAGTGTGGAGCTGAGCTGGTGCAGGAAGACAAATGACTAATGGAGGAAGAGAAGGGAGCTTAAAAATGACTAATTTGCATCTGTGCCTACTCTGACCGAAATAGGTGCTATGTTGCTAAGTGCTCCCCCTGGTGCAGTCAAGAAAGAGGTAGACAGAAAACCACGTTTGTAAAAGAAATGAGCTTTCTTAAGCAAAGGATCATACAGATACTTTGCTAGCAATGAAGATTAGCCTGAAAGGAAATAAGTTGACAAAATAGAATTTTCTGGAGTGACTCTGGTAGAACCATCTCAGAATTGGAAGGTGAAAGCAAAGACTCTGACACTAGCTATTCAACAAAAACTAGGTAGGTTCGGGGACCTCTTAGGCCTCTGTTGTGTCCCCAAGGAAATGAGGTTCATGGAAAATCAGGAAGTTATTTTCCCAAATAGCCTTCTAATTCAACAGAATCTCAGTATCTGTTTGCCACTAAGTGACACGTGGAAAAACATTTAGCCAGGCCTCCCCTGTGCAAATGCTAGCCTGGCAGGCCCAGCTCTTGCACCCTGACAAAGTCTCAGGCACAAGCCTATTGTCTAGGGAGAGCCAGCAACTTACATTCCCTTTTATCACTGATGATCAGAAGTCACAGTCTAAGCTTCTGGGGCTATAGAGAGAGACCAGGAATGGGCAAGAGAAGAAAATCATTCCTCAGAACCCAAACAAAACATCCCAGACCTTTACCTTATGCAGAAACTCTCTGAAGTGTCCTTCCACCCATACCTGGGCACATTCTATCCTAAAGATCACTGTGTTGGGTAACACTTAGAGAGGTCCTTTGTTGCCTGGCCTTCCTGCCACCTGGAGCCTTCCTCACACCTCCCAGCTCCCTAAATCCCACCCACCATAAGAGCTCAGCTCCAATCCCATATCTTCCATTGAGCTTTCTCTGGTTAGAATCATGAAATGCTAGAATGAGAAGGGAAATTAGAAGGTACTCCATTCACCTCTTCCATTTTACAAATCATAAGATCAGACATTCTTTACTACGTGCAGACACCATGCAAAGTGCTTTACAGAAGATAACCTAGGAAGCCCTCAAAATCCCTAGGAGATCAGTATTAGTTTTATCCCCATTTTACCAATGAGGAAATAAGGCACAGAACTCCAACCACAAGAGTCTGTTCCAGAATCTGTGCTCTTTCCCTGTCACCCACCAGACAATCTGTAGTTTAGAACCCAAGTCTCCAGACACCACCACTCCCTGCCCCTCTCTAGCTTCGTCTCCCCAACCCAAAGTGATGCCTCCCTTTTAAACGCCTGTGTCCATGATTGTGCAACCACGCTGCAGTTCACCTGTGCTGTCAGTGATGTCTATTTTATTATCTTACGTTGTTAAATATTTATGGCTACATCACTGACTGTGTAGACCTCATCTACAGACAAGCACCAGCCTTGAAGATATAACTTAAATGGCAAGTGATATAGTTAACAGAATATTTCAAAGGATTAGGGGGGGTTCTCTTTACGGAAGTATTCCAGCCAGTAAATGAGACTGGCTGACAAGCTCAGAACATCAGCATCTCTAACCCCTAATGGATCTAGGCATTGGGAAGAATGACTGCAACAGCACAAATTCACAGAGAGCCAGACGGTATGCACCCACTGACAGAAGAGTGCATCACCACCACCTAGGAACCAGTCTTGCCAAAAGTTTTAACCTAACTCTGATCAAGCTTCCAGGGTTTCTCAGTCTCAGCACTACTGACATTTTGGGTGCCTAATTCTCTGTGACAGGAACAGTCCTGTGCATTTTAGGGTGCTGAGTTGCATCCTTGCTTCTACCTCCTAGATTCCAATAGCACCTCTCCCCAGTTGTGACAACCAAAGATGTCTTCAGACATTGCCAAACGTCCCCTGTACAGCAGTGGCATTCCTCATTGAGAACCTTTGTATCTAACTCAGGCAGGACATTCTGAGGGATTCTTTACTCCTTCCTCGCAGGCCACACCTGCTTGCCCTTCAAGTGAGTACCTGCAACTCTGTCCTGCTTCAGGACACAGCTGTTGTTCAACTTCTCTCTTCCCTACACGACTGGGAAGCTCCCTAAAGTTGGGAATTGTATCGGTCCCATTTACCACTTTAACTCTGGGGCTTGGCACTGGGCAGGTGCTCAGTGAGCATTGCAGAATGAAGAATGAATAAATGAATGAATGAGACCATGTTCAGGAGTTCCATGCACATATGGCCAGAGGTGAAGCAAGCAATATAGAGAGAGCCCAAAAGCATCACGCATGTCCACGCAATCACGGCCTCCATTCATTAGTACCACATCACGGATGACACCATGAAAGAAATGACAAATTAGCAATTTCGTGCCACCAGCAGAATACTATCATTTGTATCACAAAGTCAGCAAAATCAAGCGCCCAATAACTCAGCTCACCATTCTCACCCAAGACTGGTCATCAATACGGTTTTATGTGCCTTGTACTAATCACTAAAGTCAGATAATATGCAAGGTTAATGGTTGCAGACAGTCCGGGGAAATATCCAAGATCTGATAAGGACACCCCCACCTTATTGCAGTTCCCCGCGTCTGTATCCCAACCAAGAATAAACCAAAGACAGAAATCGATGTTTAAGGCAGTCGTAATATATCTCCCTGTGTAACATGTAAATTGGCCCTTCATTTGCCCATTCACGGTTCAGTTAATAAATAGTTCAGACACGGGCCACCCTGATAGTGAAGGAGTGTCACCATTGTACGCCCGTCACCCCCCTAGAGATTTATGTAGCCACAGCACAAGGGACCCTGGCTGAAGCTTTCCAATTACCTCGCCGTCTCTTAAAAGAAGCAGAAACAGTGTGCTCTGAGTTCTGATGAGGAGTTTAATATCTATATATATCAAGCCCTCAAAACTGGGAGCTGCACTCGCTTCTTCGAGCAAAGCACTTTTATTGAACAGGAACTAGACAAAGCCCAGCTTGGGGCCTCTTTGTCCCAGTATCGACTGTGGGGTGAACGTGGAGCCCTCACGCAGATGGCGTTCCCTGTGGTGCACACTTGGCGACACCTGATAACATCCATAGCAAGACCTGGAGACACGTCCATGACTTCCCACATTTAATTATGGTGTTAAATGTCCCCACGATCCTTCAGAGGCTCTGGAGGAACTTCGCATCCACGCTAAGCTGGTTCGTTTCGGCAGGTTCCTCTTGAGAAAGACGGGACCCATGTGCAAGCACACCTCCTTCAGCACAATGCACACAGGCAAAATCATCCCTAAGTGACAGATTCCAGCCTTGGCAATGGGTTTTTCTTCTAATTTAAGTATGCATTTCTGAGTGCCAATATAATTACTACAATTTACCTTCCCAAACTGAAAGAAAGCTTGCTGGCAATGTGTTTCATTTGTAACTCAACTACTAAATGCAAGTGCAGAATTGGCAGCTTAGCCGTGGCAGCATTTGGGGGAGTTTATCTCACCTGTGACAGTTAGAAAGACACTCTCCTAGGACCGTGGGGTTTGACAGTCCCTCCGACAAATGAAAAATGGCCAGGTCCTGCTGCCCGGCTCAGGCTCCAGTTCACTCTGCAGCGCGTCCGCTCCAGCCCTCGGAGCCACACACTTGCAAGCAAGATGCGGGCAGCTTACTTTCCTGCAGCCCAGAGTGATCGCAGCCCTCTATCAGGGAAAGCGCAGTGGAAGGTGGCCGTGGTCACTCCCCCTCTATGTGCTATACAGCAGAGACTTTGGCAAAAGGCTTCCTTCCAGTGCCAAGTGAGAGAGGAGCAGAGAGGAGCTGCATCAGACATCCCGGGCCTGGCTCTCCCAGCAGGAGTGGAACGATGCACATCCAGCCGTTGTTCTCACTCTCTCCGTGGGCACTGGCTATGTGCCAGGCACTGTGTAAAGCCCTTGTCCATGGTCGTCCTATGCATTCATGGTGCCCTGGGAGATGGGGCGGGTAGCATAGCCAAGTATGACCCGAATTCTAGCAAATTCCCAAGGGACAATGAGAGGGAGAAATTAATGCTGCCTGGTAGTGCAGGAAGGGAGAAGACCATCAAGGGGGCTTCCCTAAAGAAGACAGAGATACACTGAAGAGGTGGCCAGGGTCCACAGAGAAGAGGTGAGAGAAAGGCCAGCAGAGAAGACAGGCTGGTCAGATCGCAGACCTGTAGGGCCACATCCTAACCAGTTCCACCTAAACCAGCTCCATGTGGAGCCATTGTCACATCTTAGGCAACGTATTTTGTGGATTAGAAGACAGTGCACATCTTTCAGAGGATCCTCTGGTCAGTGTGTTCATAAGTCCCTGCTCTATGGACTGGCCGCCCCTTCAGGACAGACAGTGGTCACCGTTCTGTTTGCTACTGGGCACATGGATGAGGTGACTCAGCAGGCCGACCGTGTGCCCAGTGTCAAGTAAGAGTGAAAATCTGTGGTACCTTTTCATGCATCAAAAGAGACCATTTACCTAGTGGATCCTCTAAGAACAAGAAGAAAAGAAATATTGCATTTCCTCCTTTGTCACAGACTTGGATTCCCTTATTTATATCATTTTATGGGACATACCTGAAGAGTAGAAGGTACATCCTGGGGGATTCCAGGACACCCCTTTGTCATACCTACAAGATTACAAAAGCTCTGATCTGCCTCAGGAGCAGCTCACTAATGGCACCCCAGAGCACCCCAGCATTTAGCCCACTCATCTCTGGATAAAATCATTCTCATCCCAGCCCCCAGGCTTTCCAACTTTCCTCCCTGGACTCCCACAATGCAATGGTCTGGCTTAAACCCCACAGTGACTGATTCCATTCCGTCTTTGCTCCCTCGTGGAGCACCGTTTCTGAGATTAACAGTACAAATGGTCCTCCTGCTTGGAGGATGCACGGGCGCTCCCCAGGAGAGCAATGCTGCTGTTTCCCTTTCCTCCTGTTCCCACCCTGCATGGCACAGCCTGGTGCTGGCTCTAACTGCCACACCTGGCCCGGCCTCCAGACAGGCACCTCCTTAGCTCTCGGCCTCCAGACAGGCACCTCCTTAGCTCTCGTCCTCCTCCTCTCACCACCACCACCCCACCCCACCTCCCTGCTCCTCTCACTGCTCACCTAACAGAGGGCTTCATTGCCACTTGGTGTCCGACAAAACCACCCCCAACTGTCAGCTGACACCAGCCACACACATTTCCATGGGAGCCCTGTTTTCCGATGGTCTTATGCGACCCTGCTAGCAGTTCTCAACCTGTGGGTCACGACCCACAGGTTAACAACCGCTGCTGTAGAGCCTAAGACCATCGGAAAACACAGATATTTACATTATGATTCATTAACAGTAGCAAAATTACAGTTATGAAGTAGCAACGAAAATAATTTTATGGTTGGGGGTCACCACAACATGAGGAACTACTGTATTAAAGGGTTGCAGCATTAGAAAGGTTGAGAACCACTGATCTAAAGAATTATTTACTTATAGATTCAGCTGCCAATAGATGGCCTGGGCTCTCCCAGGAAGTAAAGTGAATACCCACTGGAGGTGTCAACCAGTCATTGACAAACAGGATGGAGACTTCAAGGAAAGAGCTGTGTGTGTGTGGGGGGGGGGGGGGGGGAGGGGGCGGTGAGCAGACCTCCTGGAAGATATTTCCACCCCTGAGAGTCCCTGAATTCACAATTCCCACACCCTTGCCTGGTGCATGCTAACAGGTAAAGCTCCTTGGCAAATCTCAAGTGATGGTCAACTCCCAGCTCACCTGAGGCTCCATCCAGGGTGGAAAGGAGCTAAACAGAAACTGGTGGTCTTTCTAGACCAGGCTCCTCCCTGAAACAAGCCACCAGTCCTGCTTTTAAACACTTGACATCTGAGTTCTGAAATAATAGGATCAGAAATAGTTATGAATCAGCCCCGCTATGGAAAGACGTTCCTGGTATTAACTCTAATATGCGTTTAATTGGCGTCATTCCTTAGGAAGAGAGATTTTTTTTTTTTTTCAGAATGCCTCAGCAATAAGAAAGCTTTCAAGAAACATCCCAAATTTTCATTCCTCAATTCCTTTCAGGTCTAATTTGTGTTAATTCAATTAAGGGCATGTAATTTGGCTGTCACAGAAATTAAATATAAAGAAAAAATGTACATGAATGCAAAATTTGAAGAGTTAGGCACATAGAATCCAAGAAGTTCAAGAAAGTTTTAATTCCTCCTATAACAAGAACACACAGGGAGGGAGGGAGGAAGGAAGGAAGGAAGGAAGGAAGGAAGGAAGGAAGGAAGGAAGGAAGGAAATGAAGAATTACATATATTTCTTTAATATGTTTTATTATACAAAAAGCTTCAAAACAAGCTATACTACAGAATTTAAATAGGCTCATATGCAGTCAGAATTTGTTGTCTCTAATTTCCTAATGTAATACCTTTTTAAATGTTTATATCCTATCTAATAAAGAGGGAATATGCTAATTGACCATCACTCCATCACAAATATGGCTGCACCCACAGCTGAGGCCAAGTTCCCATAAGGAGCCTTAACGAGCAATCAGCAGGGATGTGAGGCTACGCCCTCCCCTGCCCCCATGGGGCTTGACAGGGGACCTCAGGCCGTGCCCTCTACCTGGCAGGGTTTGACAGGGGACCTCAAGGTGCACTTCCCATCCTGGTGCTGGGCTAGGGGACCTCAGGCTGTGCCCCCCACCAGGTGGGGCTTGACAGGGGACCTCAGGCAGTGCCCCCTGCCCCAGCACTGGGCCAGGGGACCTGAGGCTGCGCCCCCCTGCCTGGCTGGGCTTGACAGGGGACCTCAGGCCGTGCCCACCCCCCAGCAGGGCTTGACAGGGGACCTCAGGCTGTGCCTCCCACCCAGTGGGGCTTGACAGGGGACCTCAAGGTGCATCCCCAGTGCTGGGTCTGGGGAACTCAGGCCGCAACCCCTGCCCAGCGGGACTTAACGGGGGACCTCAGGCTGCTCCCCCCTGCCAGTGGGGCTTGATGGGGGACCTGAGGCTGTGCCCCCCTCCTGGTGCTGGGCCAGGGAACCTGAGGCTGCACCCCCCTGCCTGGCAGGGTTTGATGGGGGACCTCAGGCCATGCCCCCCACCCAGCAGGGCTTGACAGGGGACCTCAAGGCATGCCCCCTGCCCTGGTCTGGACTGGGGAACCTCAGGCCATGCCCCCTGCCCAGTGGAGCTTGACAAGGGTGGGACTGGCCAGGTCTGGATCTAGCCCAATGGGGGGACGCCAGCCAGGTCTGGGTCTCACGTGATTTTGAGGCGCATGTGAGTTGGCGGGGACTTGACTCTGGGTCCCGTGGTGTGCCCCAGACTCTGACAGGAGGAAGGTTTTCATATACATTTTACTAATTTTCTTTCATCTCTGACATTTCTATTATAAAGAAAGGGCAAATAGCAATATTAAATTATTTCCTCTAATTAATCCCCTTTTAATGTGCACAAATTTCATGCTCCAGGCCACTAGTTGTATATATAAGAGCTCTAACCCTGGCCCCAACCAGTGCTCTGACACACAGCAACAGTGCTGTGCTCAGGAGCACACTGTGTTCAAAACCAAGCCAGCTGGTGCCTGGGTAATGCTGTCACTGAACAAGTCTCATGCCCTCCCAACCCTGCCCCACTCTAGCTCTGGCATACATACCTCCAGTAAAAATCAGTGCTATCAAGAGCAGGACTAGTCCCTTGAGATGCTGCCTTCACTCTCAGTAAAACTGTCTTCCGTAAACACCAGGCACTCACTGTGTTCCCCAGCTGGTCCAGTCACCCTTCCAACCAGGCCATGGTAAGGGCCCTCGTCCCCATGGTGAGGCCCAGTGGGATGGGGTGGAGGTATAGTGTGGGGAAAGGAACCAGGCAGGTTATAATAAAACCAAAGTAAAAATCCTCAGAGAGGTCTGTGAAAGCATCGTTACCATCTCATGATTCTATCTCACTGGTGCACCATGGCATGTAGTAAGTGCTCCATTGGGTTGAACCGCTGAATGTGTTGTTTATGAAATTCTTGCAAGAGTCCCCTGGTCGCTATTAATGCCCTAAGTCAGTGGTCCCCAAACCGCGGCTTGCGAGCCACATGCGGCTCTTTGGCCCCTTGAGTGTGGCTCTTCCACAAAATACCACGGCCTGGGTGAGTCTATTTTGAAGAAGTGGCGTTAAAAGAAGTTTAAGTTTAAAAAATGTGGCTCTCAAAAGAAATTTCAATCATTGTACTGTTGATATTTGGCTCTGTTGACTAATGAGTTTGCCGACCACTGCCCTAAGTCACAGGTGAAGAAACTGAGTCTTACAGAACTTAAGCCGGGGGTGGGGGTGGGGTGGGGGTGAGGGTGGGGGTATAGGGAGGGGGTCCAAGGACACACCACAAGAAACCACAGAGACAGGATTCAAACACAACTCTAGCCCAAAAGCAGTGTAAATGGCTGGTAGGGGTTTGAGCAGAGCTGGGCCTTGTCCTGAGACAGAAGGATGGGCAGAGATTTAGATGGATGGAGACGGGTGAGAGGGGGAGGAAAGGCCCTTGGGGCACTGTATTCTGAGACCAGTGAGGAAGCCAGGCCACCGTGCTACATGCTCACATGACAAGGAGGGTGGAGAGCCAGCTTCTGGAACTGCTGCTGGCTATGGACCATTACACATGAAACAGGGGTCTGGACCAGGGCCTCGGAGTTGGGGCCACTGCAGGTGTCTGGGTGAAGATGCACAGGGGGAACATGCTCCCAGGGACCACACAGAAGCAGGCAGACCCAGAAAGACAAAGAAGTTCCCCCAAAAAGGCACTAAGAACTTGGAAGAAGCAGGTTAAACCCAGGACAATTACCCTATCTAATAAAAGAGTAATATGCAAATTAACCACCACTCCGCTACACTCACAAGCCACGCCCACCAGCCAATCAGGAGCAAGTATGCAGTTTAACCCAACCAAGATGGCTGCGAACAGGAGGCTTGGGTTGCCCCCGGCGATGGAGGAAGCCAAGCTTTCCGCACACCCTGGCCAGCCCAGGCCTCCACTCAAGGCTACAAAGTTTCAATTATAGAAGATAAATAAATCCCAACAAAAATGGCTGTGGCCACAAAGCGAACAGGAGGCTTGGATTTCCCTGGTGATGGAGGAAGCCAAGCTCCCACAGCCCTCGCCTGCCTTGGCCTCTGCTACAAAGTTTCAGTTATAGAAGATAAATAAATCCCAACAAAAATGACAGCAGCCACCGAACTGGAGAGAGCAGGAGGCTTGAGTTGCCCCCGGCAATGAAGGAAGCCAAGCTTTCTGCACACCCTGGCCGGCCAAGGCCTCCACTCAAGGCTCAAGGCTACAAAGTTTCAGTTATAGAAGATAAATAAATCCCAACAAAAATGGCTGCAGCCACAAAGCAAGCAGGAGTCTTGGCTCCGCTCAAGGCTACAAAGTTTCAATTATAGAAGATAAATAAATGCCAGATATCCTGGCTTGGGTCACTGGGGGAAGTGGCTGGCATGAAAACCAACACATGCCCCTTGCCCAGGCCACCCCACGCCCCAAGGGAACCCCCACCCTGATCCGGGACACCCTTCAGGGCAAACCAGCTGGCCCCCACCTGTGCACCAGGCCTCTATCCTATCTAATAAAAGAGTAATATGCAAATTGACTATCACTCCAACACACAAGATGGCTGCCCTCATGTGGTCAAAGATGGCTGTCCCCATGTGGACACAAGATGGCCACCACAAGATGGCCAGCAGGGGAGGGCAGTTGGGAGGGACCAGGCCTACAAGGGAGGGCAGTTGGGGGCAATCAAGCCTGCAGGGGAGAGCAGTTGGGGGAGACCAGGCCTGCAGGGGAGGGCAGTTAGGGGTGACCAGGCCTGCAGGGGAGGGCAGTTAGGGGTGACCAGGCCTGCAGGGGAGGGCAGTTAGGGGTGACCAGGCCTGCAGGGGAGGGCAGTTAGGGGCAATCAGGCTGGCAGGGGAGCAGTTAGGCATCAATCAGGCTGGCAGGGGAGTGGTTAGGAGGTGATCAGGCTGGCAGGCAGAAGCAGTTAGGGACAATCAGGAAGGCAGGCAGGCGAGCAGTTGGGAGCCAGCAGTCCTGGTTTGTGAGAGGGATGTCCAACTGCCCACTTAACGGGCAGTCAGACATCCCTCGAGGGGTTCCAGATTGGAGAGGGTGCAGGCTGGGCTGAGGGACACACCGGGCCTCTAGTTTTAATTAAGAAAATTTGTTGGCAGAGCAAATAAAATCAACGGACAGTTTGCAAGTTAGCAGCTATGCCCCCTTATACTTCTTATCCTGTAAAAATCCAGTCACCCTGCCCTGGGTGGGTTTGGTTCAGTGGTTAGAGTGTTGCCCCTCAGACAGAAGGGTCACCGGTTTGATTTCCCATTAAGGATAGGTACCTCAGTTCAATCTCCTCCCCCCACCCCCCAGCCTCAGTCAGGGCACGAGTGGGAGGCAGCCAATCATTGTGTCTCTCTCACATTGATGTTTCTCTCTCTCTCTCTCCCTCCCTCCCTCTCTCTCTCTCTTTCTCTCTCTCTCTCTCTCTCTCTCTCTCTGTCTCTCTCCCCTCTCCTCTTCTCTCCTCCCCTCTCCTCTCTCTCTCTCTCTCTTTCCCCCTTCCCCTTCCCTTCCCTTCCACTCTCTCTAAAAATCAATGGAAGAAATATCCTCACTCCTCCGGTGAGGATTTAAAAAATCGAGCTGCCCTAACGTAAACCCAAGTGTCCTCTGTGGCCTGGCTCAACCTTGGAAAGGCCACCCCAGAGGAGAGTCTGGGAGTCGGCACCTCTCTTCCCACCCTTTCTGCTTCTCTCTGTATTGACCCCAGGCCGCCCACATGCCCATAATTATCCTGGACCTCCTTCCTCTGGTGACCACCTTCGAGAGGATTATAAGATCCTCGAGGAAGAGTAAATACCTCCTACTCCACATCATGCAATAGCCCCCCCCTCCACTCACCCCACACACACAGAGGTGCGTGTTAACAGATGGGGTTAAGTCTCCATTGCTGGGCTTGGCTGACCTCTCTGTCATCCTTAGCTCACCTTCTCTGGCCCAGCCAGTTCCTCAACGCAGCGGGACAGACTCATTTGACAGCCCACTGAGAAGGCCACTTTAAAAAATGACTCTTAAGAATGCATCTCTTCCCCATCTTTCCCTCGAGCATAAGGCGTAGAAAGAATGAAAAATTAAATTCAAAAGGCATTTACTAATTTCAACACAAAGCAGTCAGGAAATGCAGAAGTTAAGCATTTCCTTCTCATTATCTCCCCCACATTTCAGGTAGCACCGATTAAACCATCATTTTAAATAGTTCAACTTGTCATAATACCATGAGCAGGGAAGGCGAGTTCACGTTCCTATGAAAGCCTGCTTCACTCCCCGACTCCACTGTTCCTGATGCTCCTAGGCAGGGCATTATTATGTATTTATGTTGAGACTCTGAAAATAACACCTTTTGTTTAAGGGCCATGAGGCTTGGGGAAGAGTTGATATCAAAATGAATACCCAACCTGTTAAAACTGTAAACTTTGAAGTCAGATTATTAGGAAATAAATTTTCATTACACAAAAAGAATGACTACTGGTTCTTGTTGATACATTCTCAAAGTTAATTTAAATTATAGTTCAATTTATAAAAGGAAATAAGCTTTAACACAATCACATTGCAGGTGAGCACACAGTAGGGCCTCAAAAAGATGTCATGAGAATTCAGAAACACTATGATGGAAAGTGACTGTACACAGTTCATGCTATGTTGGCCTGTTTGTCATTCTGGCCACATTTACTCCCACAGGTCACAGGTCACAGACACTGACAAAATCTCCCGCACAGCTGGGTTAGCTGGGCTTGTTTTCTGGAGACAGAGCCCAGTCAACCCTCCTCCATCTGTGTCTCCACTGGGTTCCAAAATGGAAAAGAAATGCTGAGTGGCAATCTATGTGATCTGCTGCTCCAAAATTGGAATCCTTGAAAAGTTGGGGCTTTGTCCCCAAGAATACAATTAATAAGCTTACCTGTCATTTATCAGCTGGACATGTAAATAGCTTGCAGCATGATAAAAAGGCAGGAGGTAATCTGATAGTATAATAGCTCAGGAAAATATATCCCATTAGCCCTGTTGGACGCATCTTGGCAAACAGCCCCGTTCGCTCTGTGGGCTGTGACTAGATCTTCAGCTCAGCCAGGGACTTGAGGAAGGGGACAAGGGAGCTGCAGTTCTCGGCATTTGGGGAGAAAGAGAAGGAGAATAGAAAACACAGTCAGTAGGGGAGGTGAGGGTATGTGCAGGGGGTAGGAGGGGGACGAGCGAGGAGAGGTCAGTGGGGGAAAGGGGATTCACATATAATATTTTAAACAATAAAAAATTTTAAAAAGAAAAATATCTCAAAAACAGTAACAAAATAAAAGAAAAAAAGAAAAATGCAATGCCTTCGGAAGCCATGTGAGCAGATCTCAGATTTGTTCATGAGCTACACTGGCCCTGAACTGGAGGAGCCAGAGCCTGCTCTGTGAGCTGCTGGAGAAAAGGAAAAGCAATCACAGTATTGTTGGACCCTGCACATTCATTTCCACAAGTGGGCACTCGTTCGGCAAATGTTTGCTGAACGCCAAGGTCCAGGCACTGGCCCTGGGCATGGAAAAGGGGAGGCAACTACATGCCCATCTTTGACCATCACTCCTTCTGGTCTCATGTCTGGATGGAATAAAGTAGCTCCCCAAGTGTGCTCACTTGGACCTGGCCAGTGGCACTGAGCAAAGCCTCTGGTCTCAGGAGCTGGCCCTGATAGCTGCGAAACAGGTGACCAGTTACATAAGGTGCTGGCCAGCTCCTTCAGATAGGCCCTGCAAGACACTGTATCCCCTTCTTCATCCTGCTGAGTCTTTTCCACTCCTCACCTGCAGGTTTTTGGGCAGAAATAATCTCTTCCTTCTTTAAGCCCTTCTAGCTTCATTGCCTTAATCCTGAACTCCTAGAGTAGGGACTAGTTTAATTGCTTCTTTGTGGTCATCATAGTGCCTCCCTCGGAAACATTCCCTAGATATGTGTCACATGGACCCTACATGAGTCACATCATTGACCTTGGAGTTGGATAGAGAATGCAGCTGTCTGTCTATTTACATAACTTAGAAGAGAGGGGATGATTATTTAATCATCCCAGGGCTTCATTGGATCAAGAACCTTTATGGAGTCATTTGAGCTACTAGGAGTTAGGTCACGATTTGAACTCTAGAGCTGCTCTGCCCAGTACAATCGCCACCAGCCCCACATGGCTGTGGAGCACATGCAGTGTGGCCACTCCAAAATGAGATGCGCTGTATGCGTAAAACACACCAGGCTTCAAAGACTTAGTATGGAAAAAAGAACTTAAATATGTCATTAAATCGAGTAACTTTCTCATCAGTGGCAGGTTGCCCTCAAGTGGCCCAGTTCTGTGGCAAATCATAGGCACTTTTCAAGTTGAGTTCCTACTGTGTGCTAGGCATTTTGCATCTGGACATAGAAATCTTCCTCAAGAGGGAAAGAATTTCTCAGATTACAAAAAGTAAAGCTGCCGAGCCAGTCCCCTTCTCGCCTACGGCTGACATTCCTGTGTGATATCAGAGCAGCCATGGACTTTAGCAGAATCTGTGTCCCCCACAAAAAATCATATGTTGAAGCCTGATCCCCCAATATTTGAAGGTGGGGACTTCAGGAAGTGATAAGGTTTAGCAGAGGTCATGAGGGTGGAGTCCCTGTGATGGGGTTAGTGCCCTTATAAGAGACACCAAAGAGCTTGCTCTCTCTTTACCACATGAAAACACAGCGAGAAGATGGCCCTCTCTGAGCCTGGAAGAGAGCCCTCACTTGAACTCCACCATGCCAGCACCTGACCTTGAACTTTCAGAATCCAGAGTGGCAAGAAATTAAATTTCCATTGTTTAAGCCACCCAGTCTAAGGTATTTCATGGCAGCCCAGGCTGACTGAGACAAGATTCAATGAAAGGACAGCTGAGTTGGCACTACGCTTCATTTGGGTTTGGCAGCATGTATTTATGAGGTTCCTAACACTTCTATAATGTGGTCTCAGGAATACCCTACTTCCATCCCTCATTCTGCATCAAATGGCATTTTCTTTCCTTAAAGAGAATAAAGGATTCAGACCCTCCAATTCCTAGGACTGCTGTTACTTCCTTGGTATATATAGAGCCATGAGGACTCAAGAATCAGAGTCAGATCCTAAGTCTTACAATTTCCTAAGGCTCTTCCATTACTAATTAATTGCTAACTTTTATTGCATAATTATAAGGTGCACCTCTGGACACTTTCTTGCTGTATCTCGTTTAATTCTCCTACAACTCCCTGGGACGGATATTATCCCCCTTTTCACAAATGAGGAAACCAATGAGTCTGTGACAAGTTATGAAATTTGCTCAAGGTCGCTCGGTGAGTGGCGGGGATGGCTCTTAGCTCTCATGACTCCCTGTAGATAACCTCTCCCTCCTTCTAGCATCAACATTACCCAGTGCTAGGGCCCTTCAAGCTGAATTAGGATTCAAGTTAATGTGGTCCAAGCCAAGTGTTACAAGTAAACCTGAGATCCTAAAGATTCCTGATTATTTAAAATATTTTAAAATTTTCAACGATAACTTTTTATTAACTCCCTACAAATAATAAAAGTATATGGCATGAGATTTTAAAAGGACATTTCAAGTCTTCAGAAAAGAAGTCTAGGTTTACAGTAAACGTTTTATAGTACTTAAATGCCCATGCATCTAAACAAAAGGAAAAAATAGGTCTGCACGTAGGCATCAAGTTGTGTTGATGTGAGCATGGAAAGTCAAGGTTTGAAATGCGAAGAGACTTAATTATGACACAAGGAAACGGGTCTCCCAGGGTGCGGTCACTTGGAAAGTCTCTCTTTAATCTTTATCACGCTAGTCTGGCATAACACAGCCACCCTGGACAATGCTAATAAAATAGAATTCATTGCTTCCCACTGCCACCACTACCCATTCTAACTGGTTTCCAGGCCTGTGCCTGAAACCCTATGCCAACAAAGGCTTACAAGCAACCTGAGAGCATTGCTCCTAACAATCACCTTCTCCATTTCCAGATGCCATTCGGGTATACAGAAGAGTAATCCTAGATTAGAGTGACTTCATGTTTTAATAGCCGGCCATCGTATTTACCCTGTTCCTCCTGGGCCTTTCCGTGCCAGCAATGTCCCCAGTGGGTGTTTGCTCAGCTGCGAAGGGCATCCTGATCCAGCAGAAAGGAGCCCGGCCTGGCCCTCTTCTCTGGTGGCTGTGTTTACAGACCCCATCGCCCAGGCCCATCTACAGAGGCAGCGCTCCTCACTGTGACCTGTGGTGACCTCTGTATGTAAGCTGGCTCCCTGTTCCCCAGGGTGGAGCTCCCACATTCCATCCCCGGGTGCGACCACCATTCTGTGGAATCAGTTGATATATCTTCCAGTTGATCCCATTCTGAACCAAAGGTTTTCAGAGAAGGCTTCTCCCTCACAGTTGAGTCCCCAAAAAATAATGCTATGAAAGGTCAAGGCAGGGAGCGAGGAGCCAGAAAAGAGAGAGTGAGTGGGTATAAACACCACTCCTGCAGGATGAGAGAAAAGGTCTGATGGTCAAGAATGGAGATGGTAGATGGACACGGGTGGTAAGGACAATAGGACATGAAATGTATCACCCGTATTTTCTTCACTTTTGATATTAAGTATTTAATTGTCTTCATTTGAGTTGTTATATTGTTTTATTCAAATTCCATAAAAAATGATGAGTCAAAAAAGTTTATCTCTTCCAAAACATAAGTAAATCCCTTCACTTTTCGGTAAGCAAAACTGATTAAGTCTTTCCGGGGAGAGCATTTGGGTGGTGTGTGCTCTGCTCACATCACCTTTAAGTTTTGGAAGGTGTGGGTGGAGGTGGTGGTGGAGGAGGCAGTAATGAGGATTAACCTTCTAATGCACTTTGGAGATTTCTAAGCTTGTTCCCGATGTTGACCACTTAACTCAGAGGAGCCTATGAAAGTGCCTTCACCACACTTCCCCAGAACTTGGCCCCTAGGCTGGGACATGCCCTGGCATTCACCACTCACACCTCAGGAACATGGACCCAAGCAGGGGGTGTGAGGTTCCTTGGGCAGCCTCGGCACATCTCCTGATCTCCCTGAGCCTCACTGCCTCCTGTGACCGGGCTAGAGTCTCTCATCCTAGCCTTTGTTTCTGGCCGCCACTGTTCCATAGTTCTCGTCTCTACCATGCTCGTCTTCATCCTGTGCACTTTCTTCAAACATTAGTAAATCCTCTCTTCAGCTAGATTCAATAACTCTTTAAACCATTCATGTATGTTTTAATTTTAAAGACTGTTTTTCGTTTCTAGAAGTTCAGTTGTAAATTCATGGTGTCTTATTACTTAGTTACACTTCATTTTGTTCTTAAGTGCTTCCCAGTCTTATTTTATTCTCTCTCTCTCTCTCTCTCTCTCTCTCTCTCTCTCTCTCTCTCTCTCTCTCAGTTCTATTATGTGAGGATCCTGTGCCTTCTATTCTGGGTGAGATGTTTCCTCTTAGGTTTTGTAATTTGGGATTGTGAGCACATCTTCAGTAGGACTCTGTGGGAAAGCCATGATGCAAATCAGTTCAGGGCTTGCACTTACAAAGCTCAACAATGGCCCTAACCAGTTTGGCTCAGTGGATAGAGCATCGGCCTGCGGAGTGAAGGGTCCCGGGTTCAATTCCAATCAAGGGCACATACTTTGGTTGCAGGCTCCCTGCCCTGGTTGGGACCATGTTGGAGGCAACCTATCGATTTGTCTCTCTCATTTCAGTGTTTCTCTCTGTCTCTCCCTCTCCCTTCCACTCTCTCTAGAATCAATGGAAAGCATGTCCTCAAGTGAGGATTAAAAAAAAAAAAAGCCTCAGCAATGGATGCCACCCTCCCAAGGATGACTGTTGATTTCTCAATCTGGTGATCCTTGGGTTATGATGGCAGTATGGATTCAAACCAGGGGTATAATTCTCATATCACTCTCTCCACCAATGGTCCAGTTTTCTTCCTGTCTAATACCAATGGTGGTGTGGGGGGTGTATTTCTAGAAAAACCTTTTACCAACAGTGGAGCTCTTGGCAACAATCCTGATTATAGGTGTTCTGGAAGAGTAATATCACATTCAATATTCCATCTCACATATGTCAATCATCTGTTTAGTTTAGAGAAATTAAAGTACAGATCTGTGGGTTGCTGGGCCCATGAGGCCAGCAATGCGAGCTCTGTCCCATCCCCACTGCCTCCCAGGGCTGCCAATGTGGCCTCTTATTCACAGGCCACTCTGATTTCCAGTTTCTTCTTTGTGTCTGAGCCCTTAGGAATTTTTCTTACTTCCTTTCAAATTTAACTATGCATTTATATATCTGTTATGTTTATGCACCCTTTCTGTGTATTTTGTAAGGGGATAGTTTTCAGGCTGTCTAATCCAAACCATGGTCAGAGGCAGAGGTTCTCAACTATAGGATCTCTAAGATCCTTTCAGTTTCCCAAGTCTATGGTTCTGTGTGTTTCTTTTTAACAATTTTATTAAGATATAATTCACATGCTATATAATTCACCCATTAAACTATGCAATTCAATGGTTTTTAATATAAAGTAGGTTTACAGTTGTGAGTACATGAAACATAATTTATTCTTGTACTATTATTATTTATTTATTATTTATTATTGAACTAGAGGCCCAGTGCACTAATTCGTGCACCAGTGGGGTCCCTCGGCCTGGCCTGCGGGATTGGGCTGAAACCAGCTCTCTGACATCCCCTGAGGAGTCCCAGAGTGCAAGAGGGTGCAGGCCAGGCCGAGGGACCCCACCAGTGCACGATCGGGGCCGGGGAGGGATGCAGGAGGTTGGCCAGCTGGGGAGGAACCATAGGAAGGCTCCAGGGGATGTCCGGCCTGTCTCGCTCAGTTCCTATAGGCCGGACCTCAGCAGCAAGCTAACCTACCGGTCAGAGCATCTGCCCCCCTGGTGGTCAGTGCATGTCATAGCGACTGGTCTACTGGTCAACTGTCTGCCCCCTGGTGGTCAGTGCACATCATAACCAGCTGTTGAGCGGTCTTAGCATATCATTATCATATTACACTTTGATTGGTTGAACAGCTGACCGGATGACCGGACATGTTGCATATTAGGCTTTTGTTATATAGGATTATTTACTGTGTTACAAATGTAAATGTATTTTTGCCCACTCCTGTATTCACAGATGTGTGCAACCATTGCCACAGTCAATTTTAGAATATTTTCATCACCTTATCCTTTATTTGTAATTTTCTATCTCCCTGTTAACCCCTCCTCTCCAAGCCTTAAGCAATCATATATGGGGTCTTCCATGGCTGGCTTCTTTCACATAGCAGAATGTCTTTATAGTTATCCACATTGCAGCATTTATTAGTGCTTCTTTTTTTCCTGGCCAAATAATATTCCACTGAACAAACAGACCACATTTGCTTACCCATTCATCAGTTGAACACTTTGGTTGTTCTCATCTTTCAGTAATTATGAATAATGCTGCTTGTAAACATCCACACAAGTGCTTGTGTGGATATATATTTCCTTTTCCCTTGGGTAGATACCTAGGAGTGGAATTGATGGGTCATATGATAATTCTATGTTTAGTCATTTGAGGAGCTGCTAGACTATTTGGTTCTATGTGGTTTTAATCTACTCCCATTTACTTCTTATGGAAAACAAAACATTATCTGTGAAATTTGCTTAATTATCTCATTGTAAATCATTATCACTGCATTTATTGATTTTTTACAGAGAGGAAGCGAGAGGGATAGAGTGTTAGAAACATCGATAAGAGGAAAACATCCATCAGCTGTCTCCTGCACACTCCCTACTGGGGATGTGCCCACAACCAAGGGACATGCCTTTGACTGAAATCAAACCTGGGACCCTTCAGTCCACAGGCCGATGCTCTATCCACTGAGCCAAACCGGTTAGGGCTGCATTTTTTAAAAGACTGCCACATATACCATTATCTTTTTTAAAAGTATTATGCACATAGAAAAAAAGTCTTAAAAGATGGCCCACAAAAGTGGTTATCACTAGAAGAAAGAAATTTTTATTTTTGTGATTTTCCTTATGTGAAATCTAAATTTTCAATGATGAAAATAAATAATGTTTGTCATAAGTAAGTTAACTAAGAGTGGTGAAGGCAGTTCTACAGAATATGACAAGGAAGTGTTTGGGTTAGTGTTTGTTTGTTTGTTTGTTTTTTAACCAGAACCTAAAATAAACCTTTCTGTAAAAAGCTTGGAATGCTGTCACTTGGGTATCCCTTTCTGGAACTGGAAGTGGCAGCCTTGGCTTGTTAGGCCTCATAAGCAATAAAAAGCAGTACAGAGTCACTTACTATTTATCAGTCAAAGAGACAAAACATAGTGCTGTCTGTGGGTCCATCTGCCTCCTCCTCCAGCATCAACCCCTTCCCCTCCCTCCCAGTGTCTCTTCACCTTATGCAGATCGATCCTGGCAGGGTCCCTGGTAAGGACTCCATGTGGTTTCTATCATTGCATTAACAAGCATCTAAAGCAGAACCATTGCCTCTCCCTCTGCCAGCACCAAGTCCCACCCTTACAGGGTCCCAGGCTTCCCAGAAGCCAAGGATCTGAATGCTGGTAGAAGCGCCATCACCACCGTGGGGGGGCTATCCTCACCAAATCCTTCCCTTTAAGCCCCCACCACTGTGGCTTCCTACACAAGCAGGTGGGCCAGCCAACGAGCTGCAATTCACCAATTAGGGAAGCTTTTGAAATTGCAGGCGCACCCCAGGGGCCAGGGACCAGCTTTGAAATATAATCGCAGAACCCCAGCCTCTCCAGATCCCATCCAAATATCACCTTCTAGACATGCACACTGCCCGCTCATGCATTAACTTGCCCAACTGCACATTTATTTTAAGAGGGATTGTACTGACATCTGGTGGCAATCTGAGAAAACTCACTTTTTTGAAGAATCAGAGTACAGAGATTCCATGTGCCTACATTAGAGGTTATGACTCTAGAATAAAAGGAAAAATTTTTAAAGATGCATCACTCTCAATCACATTGCTGTGAACTGGGCATTGAAAACAGAGCATCAAGGCTCTGTATTCCCAGAGGAAGCTAAGGACATGGAGTGAAGTCAAAACTTAGCCTTATTGTCCAGGTACCATGTCCCTGGGATCAAGAGTATAAGTTAGAAGACAGGAGTCACTACATACAAACAATACTTCAGTTGGATCAATTCCATCATTAACAACTAAAGACTTTGGAAGACTTCACTGCCTGGGGCTTTCAAAGGTTCCCAGAGCCATATTCCTGCGCTCACTCGTCTTTCTCTACTCCTCTTCCAGCCAAGGAGGCCTCCCGACTACTCTGCAGTGGCCAGTGTTCCCGGGGCGATGTGAAGATGCAAATACTCACATAATTTCCATGGACAGTCACTCCTCAGTCAGACTCTTTAATAAGATGACCAGGCCTCAGTAACAGGTGTAACACTACACTCACCAATAAGAATCTTCCTTAACAAATTAAGGCTAGTTTTGAGTTGGACAGAAGAATGAAAGGTGGGATTTTCAGTCCAAAGTGAAAGAGTCACATTTTAATGGACAAATGCAGCAACAGGAACAGTATGCAGTACAGCCACACAGCTATTCACACAGACATTCACGCAGTGCTGTGTCTGCTTCTGTCCACATACAGTGACTGCCATCAGGGCCTCATTCCCTCAGAGAAGCCAGCTCCTGCCTCACCAAAGTAATGCACCAGAGTGTACTGTGCTAGTGTGTGTGTATTTTTTTATATTATTTTTTAATATCTTTTTCTTGATTTCAGACAGGAAGGGAGAGAGAGAGAGAAATATCAATGATGAGAGTGAATCATCAATAGGCTGCCTCGTGCAGGCTCCCTACTGGGGATGTGCCCTGACCTGACTGGGAATCGAACCATGACCTCTTGGTTGATGAGTTGACTCAACCACTGAGCAACCCCAGCGGGGCTGTGCTAGTGTTTTTTAATGTATGAATAGAGGAACAAACAGCACATTAGGACCCAGACCAAACATGGGCATTTGAGGTTTTAGATGTGTGAAAGGTGCTTCCAGGCCAGCTTGGCCCTTGGCATGGGCCTACCCCCACTCCTGGTCCCCCACCTGCCACCACCCTTCCTGCTCACAATGCCTTCGCTCCTCCTGGAATTTGTGTCTGTCCTCACACTGGTCCCAGCCAGCCAGGTGTCCTTACCTCCCCCAGACCTCGTGCCTCACTCTGGGCCCTCCTCCGTCTCCCGTTGTCCCCACCAGAAGACCCTTGGCCCACCTTTCAGGATCTCTCTCTCTGTGTCAGGGAAGTTCCCTATAGCCAAGGGGACTCCTGGTGATCTTCAGACCAGTGGCCTGCATCTCAGGTCCACTGGGACCACATGCACTCAACAGTAGGAATCCACACACCAACCGCCCTATGAATGACCCCTTCCATTTCTGACAGGAAGTGGGGTACAGGCAGATGGAAAAATAATCACTTGCCCAAACTCTTTGCAAAGTATAGCAGGTAGGACAAATATCACAGTCACATCTTGGAGATGTGTGGAAATGTACTGATTCTATTTCTCCACAACTGAAAAATAACATATCAGACTGACCCGAATTTGCTCTTATAGCAGAAAACTTTATTTTGCCAATTAAAGACCACGTGGTCCTTCCCAGACCTCAGTGGTCACCACAGCTTCCCTCCCAGCTGCCACTCCCTGCTTCTAACCCAAACAAAGCCTCTCCAAGGCCTGTGCAGCTATCATCCCTACATAACAGAGAGAGGGACACTGAGGCTCAGCGAGGCTAAGTGACCCCCTGAAAGTGTCAAAACTGGGGTGAGGACCAGGTTTGGGTCAGGAGTCAGGACAGGCCTGGAAGGAGGCACCCAGGATCCAAGGCCCTTCAAGAAGTGAGAGTCGAAAACCTAGTTTCACCTCTGATGAGCTGTGTGATTCTGGGCAAGTTGCTTTACCTCTCTGAGCTTGCTCTCTCATCTATAAATAGCAGCATTGGACCAGATGATATCAGGGTCCTTTATAGACTGAAACTGTCCTATACTCCTACCTCTAAAGAAACTATAAAACATTCTATATTTCTTCAGATTATGAAGTAGGAGGGGTCAAACCAGCAGAAAGTGGAAAGGATGGGATTTGAACCTGGGCAGTCTGGCTGGGAGTTCCTCACAGAAGATGGGGTTTCTAACAACATGCTGTCAACTTAAGAAGCTGGGAGCCCCTAGTTTAACCTGCCGCCAACTCTTCTTCAGCTGGTATTTCCACCTTCCAACCACCAGAACGTGATCAGCAGGCTTGCTGCCTTTTTCCCAGGGTCTCAGAGAGGCGGAAGACGGTGAATAATGGGCTAAATTATTGCGGGAGAATTGAGGCCTTCACCTCTCTCCTTTCCTCCTCAGAAGCTCATCCCAAGAGATGTGCTCTGCGATAGCACCCAAATGCACTGTTTAATTTCCAGAAGAGGAAAAAATGTAAAGCCTCTCTAAATGCAAAATACAGAGACATACATACACATAGGACAATGGAAGGCACTCGAGCGAGCCCATTAGGGAGCATTAATGCATTTCTGGGATGATTGAGGTTGCTCAGCCTTTAGCCTCACACCTCGCAGCCTGCACAGGGCAGCATATTGTTTAATTAAATGATTAAGCGTTTTACACATGAATACATCTATCAGCGATACCACCATCTTCCTGCGCTGAGAACACATTAAGTGGAAGAAGATAAAGGACCCAGGCAGCGTAATTGAGGACAATTGGGTTTATCTGAAATGGAGCTTCCGTACAAAAGTTTGTTCACAGCAGCAATACCGGAAAGTGATATAGCATGGTCATAGGCTGGGACCCACCTCTCAGAACCGGGCCCAGCCAGGTGGTGTGGGTCCTGGGAACCAGCCTCGCCAGCCGCCTCGCAGGGCTGTTGAGTCTGGACACACCCTGCCAATAGGTGGCGCCAGAGGCTGCTCTTGCGGCCCAGGACCAGCCTCTCTGTCATGGACCAGCTGTGGTGGAAAAGAGCCAGAGGGCACAGAACCTGAGCTTTCCTTCCCACTCTCCCCACTGTGCCTCCCTCAGGTCAGGGACAGCACCCCTGAGTGTCACAAAGCCCATCACACATCACCCACATTCACCACCATTCTCACTCACCTTCCTCCAACCCAGCCACCCAGACTCATCTCCATTCCTCACCTCTGCATGCAAGTGTGTGTGTGTGTGTGTGTGTGTGTGTGTGTGTGTATGATATACATACACCACACCTGCACACTTGTGCACACACACCATGCATAGGAACACACAAACATAACACACGTGCACAAACATACCCCCTACATATGAAATACATATCACACATACACACACATGCACACACACACAAGCAGACTTCAGACAGAACGAATGCAGGCCCATCTTGTCTCCCCTTGGCTTCCAGTACCTCCCTGTTCCTTCTCTGTGCCTCACTCCTAACCTTGCTCACCTGGCTCTCCTCACTCATGCCCTGGGTCGCTAGGTCCTGAGCTGAAGCCAACGGCCCCTCCTTCTCATCTTGGCTCCCAGGATGTCCCGCTCAGCCTGCTCACTGACCATGCCTGCTGTTCCTCGGTGTCCACCAGACCCTCCTCCCCTCCCAGTTTCTCTCCAGCTGAGGCCCCTTTCCTCCCATGGCTGCATGTGCACCGGATGCCATGACTCCTCAGGGGCCATCTCCAGAGCAGGTGCCTGTCCCCAACTCAGGACTCTTATCTTATCACTGCTGACATGACCGCACCCCAGCATCGCAGCCCCAGCATGTTCACTGCTGGACCATCCTCTCCCCAGGCCACTCCTTCTCTGACTACCCCAGTTCTGTGCCTGCGCCACCCAGTGCACTGAGTGCCCAGTGCTCAGAGCAGTCACCCTGGACTCCCTCCTGGTCACCTTTGCTCCCAGCATCTCACCTGCTTTGCCTCATTCCAGCCTGTCCAGATGGCTAATCCCAGCTGCCACTCATTACCTCTTGAGGAGTTTCCCACCTTTATCCTAGTCCCCTCTAGGGCCTACCAGCCAGCCATCATCCACACTGTGGTCAAAGCCGTGCTCATAGCCTAGAAACTGAGTCACACATCACACACACACTCACATGTACACACACACATGTTCATACCACACACACACACACCACATTCACACATGTGCTATACCTACTCACACACACATACATCACATTCACACACACCACACTCACATATACCACACACCATTCACACTTTTGCACACACCACACACTTATACATACCACATGTGCACCTAAATATCACATGCATATATACACCACATACATTCTCACACTCATACACAGTCATGTACACCCACATACAATCACACTTGCCACACTTGCACACACCCCCACACACCACACATCACATCCACCTATATAGAGTCACACCCCACTCAATAGTTGCTTCTAGTATCAAATCCAGACCCCTTACATGGTCCATCTGACATGGGTCTTGGTGTTATTCCAGCTTCCCAACATGCCTGTCCTCCATCCTTTCACTACACCCACCCTAGGGTTCCTCCCATGACATATCTGTCCTGCCCCAAAGCCATTGCATGTGCTGTAGTCTTTGCTTCGAACATTCACCTTATGCTCACACCCAGCCTGACCTCACTCCTTCCACTAACAGACTCCTGAGCATCCTGCAGGCCTCTGCTGGACCCTCGCATCCCTGAGATGCTGTTCTCTCCCTCTGAAGGCTGGGCTCCCATATATTCGCTGCTCAGGCTCCACAGCATAAATCCTTGTTGGGCCATCTCATGAGTTTCCCCCTTAGAGCTGTCTCCTCCCCAGAGGCTCTGTGTACTACCTACCCTCAGAGCCATGCCTGCCTGGCAGGAGGCATGGCACATATAAGCATTCAATGCATGTTTATAAAATTAAAGAAGGAAGGATCAGGAGGCAGACAGACCCTTTTCCAGCACAAAAAGGGTGACAAGGTTGGTCTTGATCATACTAGTATTTGGGTCAGTCTGAGCTAGATATAGTCTCCACTATGACTCTAGTTGTGGGAAAAAGAAAGGTATGCACATGTTTTTGTGGGGGGCATCACTGTCTATACCCTGAATAGGCCAATATCAATTGATGAAATTGAAGCAGTAACAAAATAATCCAGCAAACAATAGCACCTGTCTGATGGCTTCACAGGGGAATTTTACCAAACATTCAAAGAAGAACTAATACCTATCCTCCTCACACTCTTCCAAAAAATCCAAGAGGAATGAACATTTCCAAGCTCTTTTTATGAGGCCAGTATTATCCTAATTCCAAAACCAGATAAAGACTACAAAGAAAAAGAATTACAGGCCAATATCTCTGATGAACATAGATGCTAAAACCCTCAATAAAATATTAACAAATTGGATTCAGCAATATATTAAAAAGTTCATACACCATGACCAATGACCAAGTGGGATTTATTCCAGGGATATAAGGCTGGTACAATATTCACAAATCAATAAATGTGATACATCACATAAACAAATTGAAAGATAAAAATTACATGATCATATCAATAGATGCAGAAAAATCATTTGACAAAATCCAACACCCATTTTTTTATTAAAAATCCTCAGCAAAGTGAGAAGAGAAGGATCATACTTCAACATAATAAAGGCCATATATGACAAACCTATAGCCAACATAATAAAGGGCAAAAAACAAAACCATTTCCCCTAAGAACAGGAACAAGATTGGAATATCTGCTTTCACCACTCTTAGTCAACATAGCACTGGAAGTCCTAGCCACAGTGGTTAGACAAGAAGAAAACATAAAAGGCATCCAAATTGGAAAGGAGGAAGTAAAACTGTCATTATCAGCAGATGACATAATATTGTACATAAAAAAATCCTAAAGACTCCACAAAAAAAACTACTAGATTTACTAAATGAATTTAGCAATGTAGCAGATACAAAATTAACACCCAGAAATTGGTGGCATTTTTATACACCAATAATGAACTCTCAGAAAGAGAAACTAAAAAAAAAAAAAAAATCCCATTTACCATTGCAACAAAAAAAAATTAAGATACTTAGGAATAAACTTAACCAAGGAGGTAAAAGATCTGTACTTAGAAAACTACAGGATGTGAAAAAAGAGATAGAGGAAGATATAAACAAGTGGAAGAATATACCATGTTCATGGATTGGTAGAATCAACATCATTAAAATGTCCATACTATTCAAAGCACAACCTATATATTCAATGCAATCCCTATTAAAATACCAATGACATATTTCACAGATCTAGAACAAATACTCCAAAAATTTATATGGAATCAAAAAAGACCCCAAATAGTCTCAGCAATCTTGAGAAAGAAGAACAAAGTTGGAGGGACCACAATACTGGATATCAACTTATACTACAAAGCCACTGTGATTCTTTAAAAAAAAAAAAAAAAAAAAGCCTGGTATTGGCACAAGAACAAGCATATAGATCAATGGAACAGAACAGAGAACACAGAAACCAACCCAAGCCATTATGCTCAATTAATATTTGACAAAGGAGACAAGAATATACAATGGAGGAAGAGACCAATAAATGGTGTTGGGAAAATTGGACAGGTACATGCAAAAAAAATGAAACTAGATCACCAACTTACACCATATACAAGAATAAACTCAAAAGTTGTGAAACCATAAAAATTCTATAAGAAACCATAGGCAGCAAAATTTCAGACATCTCTCATAACAATATGTTTGACGATACATCTCTTAGGACAAGGGAAACAAAGGAGAAAATAAACCAGGGGTGGGCAAACTTTTTGACTCGAGGGCCACAATGGGTTCTTAAACTGGACCGGAGGGCCGGAACAAAAGCATGGATGGAGTGTTTGTGTGAACTAATATAAATTCAAAGTAAAGGAGCGGAGGGGAGAGCAAGAGAACCGGATAGAACAGCCGGATCCGGCCCGTGGGCCGTAGTTTGCCCATGGCTGAAATAAACAAATGGGACTACATCAAAATAAAAAGCTTCTGCACAGCAAAATAAACCATCAACAAAATGAAAAGGAAGCCCACTGTATGGGAGAACATATTTGCCAACGATATATCTGATAAGGGGTTAATTTCCAAAATATATAAAGCTCCCATACAATTCAACCAAAGGGGGCAAACAATCCAATTTAAAAATGGGCAGAGAGCCTAAAAAGACACTTCTCCAAAGAGGACATACAAATGGCCAAGAGACATGAAAAAATGCTCAACATCACTGATCATCAGAGAGATGCAAATTAAAATGACAACGAAGTACCACCTCACACCTGCTATACCATCAATAAATCAACAAACAACAAGTGCAGGCAAGGATGTGGAACCCTAGTACACTGCTGGTGGAAATGCAAACTAGTGCAGCCACTATGGAAAACAGTGTGGAGTTTCCTCAAAAAAATTAAATACAGAACTGCCATTTGATCCAATGATTCCACTTCTATGACTATAGCATAAGAATCCCGAAACACCAATCAGAAAGACTGTATGCACCCCTATGTTCACAGCAATGCTATTTACAATAGCTAAGATCTGAAAACAGTCCAACTGCCCATCAGCAGATGAGCTGATGAAAAAGCTGTGGTACATTTACACAGTGGAATATTATGCAGCTATAAAAATGAAGAATCTCTTACCCTTTGAGACAGCATGGAGGGACCTGGAGAGTATCATGCTAAGTGAAATAATCCAGTCAGAGAAAGACAAGTATCACATGATCTCACTCATATGTGGAATCTAATGAACAAAATAAACTGATGAACAAAATAGATCCAGAGACATAGAAGAATGAAACAGAATGGTGAATCTCAGACAAAAGAGGCAAGAATATACAATGGAGGAAAGACAGTCTCTTCAATAGATGGTGTGGGAAAATTGGGACAGAGGTGGGGGGGAGGGAGAGATTAACCAAAGAACGTATATGCATATATGAATATCCCATGGACATAGACAATAGTGTGGTGAAGGCCTGGGCCAAGGGGGTGGGGGGGAGGTGCCATGGATAAATGGAGGGGGGCGGGGGGAAACATCTGTAATACTTTCAACAATAAAGATAAAATTTTTAAAAAAGGAAAGAACACTATAAAAAATTAAAATATGGTGTTAAACAAAAGAAACTAGACAAAAATTCTCTCATTTAAGCCTATATATTTGTTATAAGGTCTATCTATCTATACTAATAAAAGGGTAATATGCAAATTGGTCATGACACCCTCACAGTAACGACCAAACAGCAGGCTGCATGGGGTGACAAGGCCAGCAGAGGGGTTAGTGAGGGACGACCAAACAACTGAACAAGGAGGCTGCATGGGGTGACCAGGCCGGCAGGGGTTTAGTGAGGGATGACTAAATGACTGAACAAGCAGTCTGCGTAGGGTGACCAGGCCGGCAGGGGTTTAGTGAGGGATGACCAAACAAATGAACAGTAGGCTGCATGGGGTGACCAGGCCAGTGGGAGGCAGTGGCGGGTGACCAAACGACCAAACAACAGGCTGCATGGGGTCACCAGGCAGGCAGGGGCGGGCAGTGGGGGACGGCCAAACGACTGAACAGCAGGCTGCGTGGGGTGGCCAGGCCAGCACAAGGGGCAGTGAGGGGCAACCAAATGACCAAACAGCAGGCAGCATGGGGCGACCAGCCTGGCAGGGGGGACAGTTGGCAGCAACCAGGCCGGCAGGGGGGAAAGTGAGGGACAACCAGGCCAGCAAGGGGAGCAGTTGGGGGCAACCAGGCCAGTGGGGGCGGGGGGGGCAGTTGGGGGCAACCAGGCTGGCAGGGGGGGCAGTTAGGGGTGACCAGGCCAGCAGAGGGGGGCAGTGAGGGGTGACCAGGCTGGCAGGGGCAGCAGTTAGGGGCAATCAGGCAGGCAGGCGAGTAGTTAGGAGCCAACGGTCCAGGATTGAGAGAGGGATGTCCAACTGCCGGTTTAGGCCTGAGGGGTCCCAGATTGGAGAAGGTGCAGGCTGGGCTGAGGGGGACCCCCCCCCCCGCCCCGTGCACGAATTTTGTACACCAGGCCTCTAGTATATATATATAAAAGCCTAAGTGACCAAACGACTGAACAACCGAACGACCAAACGACTGGTCACTATGATGCGCACTGACCACCAGGGAGCAGAGGCTCGATGCAGGAGCTGCCCCCTGGTGGTCAGTGCACTCCCACAATGGAAGTGCTGCTCAGCTGACTGACCCGACCCAGAGGCCCACGAGCCCAGCAGCAGCCACTCACTCCCTCAGTAGTCCTGCAGGTCCAATCTCCGGAGAATGGGCCAGGCACTGACAGACCAGCGCCGCCGGCACAATCCCAACAGTCGCTCTCTTTGGCACTGGGCACCGGGGCCACTTCCCCTCCCTAGATGTTCCGCAAGGAAAAACAATATAAAAGCAGCCACCAGGTGGCTCCCAACAACTGGCTCGAACATCAGCAGGACGGATCGGGATCTCGGGTCAGCAAGGGCATCCCACTGCCCACCCAGAGGACTGGTCACATCCCGGCCCCCCTCCTACCCACCTTGGGACGAGCGCCAGATGCAGGGCTCATGGCTGGCAAGTGCTGCGGCAGCACGAGCCTCTCCCAATCAGGACTGACTGGGCGCGTGCCTGCGGCTGGTGCAGCAGGGCTGGATGAGCAGGAGCAGCAGTCCAATGCCACCTGCCGGTTTCGGCCCAATCCCTGCAGGCCACACGGAGGGACCCCACTCATGCATGAATTCATGCACCGGGCCTCTAGTGTAGTCATAAAATACACACTCACATACATAGATCATTACTGGGCCTTACCTAATAGAAAAGGGCTGGAGGTACAGAGATAATTAACCAAACATAATTAAAATCACCCTTTTTCCAAGTCAAGGGTGGTCATTCACATTTTGCCCACACGCACCAGCTCAATTCTCCCACTGCACCAGCTGCTCAGAGACACAGCAGCGTTGCAGACAACGAGAACTCTGTGAGAATTATTTTCCAGTTTCATTCCTCCTAAAATGTTTTATTTAAAACTTAATCTTTCACAATGCCTTCACTAGTAAAATCTCTATAATGTTTAAGTTGTAATGAGCTGAAAACTGTGAAAATAAGGGAGGGGGCACTGGAGGGATAAGGACACATATGTAGTACCTTAATCAATAAAGAAATTTTAAAAACTGTGAAAATAAAAAATAGGAATTATAACTCCTGAAATGCCCTGTGATTTCAAATCTGATACAAGCAAGATGATTTTGTTAAACTCAACAGCTGAGCATGGACTATTTGCAGAAGCTGCCTCCACCTTTGTACCTAAAGAGGATCCATGGGCCTCAGGCTGGAGCAATGACTACTTAATCCTCAAACACACCAGCGCTCAATCCCGGAGGCCCATCTGTGCCGCTGGACATGGGCAGTTTGAGGTGGAGAACCTGATCAGCCTTGCTCTGTCCATAGAAACGTTTGTAAGATAATGTATAAACTTAAATAAGTGTAGCTGTGAGGATATAAATAAATAAATGTATCATTATAAGTAATTCAAAGTAGATTAAGTTAGGAAATGAATAAAGAAATGTTTGTGGGGCAGATCTGGACACAGAATAGAAATACAGGGAGAAATTCAAAGATAGGCAGACAGAAATAAAACTCCAGGAGGGAATATTCCAGAAGTCTTGAGGGCTACAAGGCAGAGAGACCTCTGCATTATGACACCCAGAAGGGATGGTGACCTGCAGGAGGAAATAAATAGCAGGCTACAAAAGAGAGCCTCTTTGCAAAAACTTCCATACAGGCTAAAGGGATATGTGGTAAATGCAGCCAGTATGGAAGAATATATATATTTGTACCCACCCATGTCCCTTATATCCATCCATGTCTAAGAGTTAGTCCCACTGACTTTAAACATGTATCAGCTTCAATTTAGTTTTGCTGAATAAAAGACAGGAAGCCTCGGAGAAACCAAGATGGCGGCATAGGTAAGCACCTAAACTGCTGCCTCGCACAACAATTTCAAAACTACAACTAAAAGACAGAACGGACACCATCCAGAACCACAGGAAAGCTGGCTGAGTGAAAATTCTACAACTAGAAGGAAAGAGAAAAGCTCACAGAGAATTGGAGGTACAGCAAAGGGTCTTTGTGCGCACAGAGGGAAGGGCGGCTGAGAGCCTGGCTGACTTTCTCTGGCGGAAGGGGGAAGGAAGCCCCCGACCGCACTGAACCCCAGTTCCAACTGCACTGAACCCCAGTCCCGGGTGAAACCCCGTGGACCCAGGCTCATACAGGGGGAGTCTGGACTGTCAGGTAGAGAGAAAGGCACCCGGAGACCCGGAGACCCAGGGGAGACCCGGGGGAGCCCCGGCAGGCAGGGTTCTGGAGGCACGCGTGCCAGTGTGCACAAAGGCTGCGGAGGTTGCCACAGGCTTTCCCTAGCAGAAGGGAGTCCGAAGCTCCTGACTGCACTGAACCCCAATTCTGACTGCACTGAACCCCAGTTCCAGGCGAGCCCCTGGGGACCCGCGCTCTTACGGGGGGAATCTGGACTCTCGGGCGGAGACTCGGGAGCCTGGGAAGGCAGAGGTCTGCAGGCGCGCGCATGCCAGTGCGCACAAAGGCTGCGGAGGTTGCCACAGGCTTTCCCTAGTGGAAGGGAGTCAGAAGCTCCTGACTGCACTGAGCCCCAGTTCTGACTGCACTGAACCCCAGTTCCAGGAGAGCCCCTGGGACCCACGCTCTTGTGGGGGGAATCTGGACTCTTGGGCGGAGACTCGGGAGCCGGGGAAGGCAGAGGTCTGCAGGTGCGCACGTGCGCAAGGGCAAGGCTGACTGGAAGCCAAGACTGTCTGCTCCGCCCTGAGACTCCACCCCATCTAAGCTGAGCACAGAGGCTATTGCAATTTGGCAAGTGTAATCCTATAAGGCTGTCTCCAACACCGAACTTCTCCCAGCATAGACACAGCTGATCCTTATAGCCAACTGGCCTGGAGGTCAATTCCTCCCAGTGATACCAACAACAATCAAGACTTAACTACAATAAGGCTGTACACACAGTCCACAAAGGGGTGAACCAAGAGTGTCCACCTCAGGTTAACTGGGGAGGCCAACCCACTGGGCCATATAGGAAACCTAGCACACAAATCTACCCTACCAACTCAGGAAAGCAGTGAAAATGCGGCGTCAAAGAAACAGATCACAAACGAAAGAAATAGAGGAGAACAAACGACTGGATATAGAATTCAAAACCACGGTTATAAGGCTTTTCAAGAATATCCTAGAAAAGGCCGATAAATATAACGAGACCCTCAAAGATATGAAAAAGGACCAACTAGAAATTAAACATACACTGACTGAAATAAAAAATATTATACAGAGACCCAACAATAGACTAGAGGAACACAAGAATCAAGTCAAAGAATTGAAATACAAAGAAGCAAAAAACACTCAACCGAGAAAGCAAAAAGAAAAAAAAAATCCAAAAAGTTGAAGATAGTGTAAGAAGACTCTGAGACAACTTCAAGCGTACCAACATCAGAATTATGGGGGTGCCAGAAGAAGAGAGAGCAAGATACTGAAAACCTATTTGAAGAAATAATGACAGAAAACTTCCCCCACCTGGTGAAAGAAATAGACTTACAAGTCCAGGAAGCGCACAGAACCCCAAACAAAAGGAACCCAAAGAGGACCACACCAAGACACATCATAATTAAAATGCCAAGAGCAAAAGACAAAGAGAGAATCTTAAAAGCAGCAAGAGAAAAACAGTTACAAGGGAGCACCCATATGACTGTCAGCTGACTTCTCAACAGAAACTATGCAGGCCAGACAGGAGTGGCAAGAAATTTTCAAAGTGATGAATAGCAAGAACCTACAACCAAGATTACTCTACCCAGCAAAGCTATCATTCAGAATTGAAGGGCAGATAAAGAGCTTCACAGATAAGAAAAAGCTAAAGGAGTTCATCACCACCAAACCAGTATTATATGAAATGCTGAAAGGTATTCTTAAAGAAGAGGAAGAAGAAAAAAGTAAAGATAAAAATTAGGAACAACAAATACATATCTATCAACAAGTGAACCTAAAAATCAAGTGAATTAAAAACCTGAGGAACAGAATAATCTGGTGAATATAATAGAATCAGGGGCATAGAAAGGGAGTGGACTGATAATTCTCAGGGGGAAAGAGGTATGGGGGGGTTCAGGAAGAGACTGGACAAAAATCATACACCCATGGATGAGGACAGTGGGGGGGAGGTAAGGGCAGAAGGTGGGGTGGGAACCGGGTGGAGGGGAGCTATGGGGGGGAAAAGGAGAAACAATTGTAATAATCTGAATAAAGATTAAAAAAAAAAAAAAAGACAGGAAGCCTCAGATGTCAGGGGTACCTATCCTCTGATACCCCAGGAAACAGTGAAAACGGAAAAGAAATCTGCGCTCTATGAAGGCTAGCTTAGTTTGCACAGCCTGAAAGCTGAAGACAAAAGCTAAACTGCATTCATTTTCTTCTACATCCTTCAACATTACAGTGAATAAGCAGACTGCTCCTGAGTCAGGACCATGGGGCTTGGGTGGCCTTTGCTCTCCCGTCTGCAAAGGACTGTGGGGAGCTGGTCCACACACAACTGCCAAAAGTATTTATCTGACACGGTTAGCAGCCCCCAGGGACCACCTGCCACTGGTGAAGGCTGCATCACAATGCTCCAGGCAAAACTATTTATTCAAATTATTGCTTAGTTTTCCCAGGATTGAGGCTTTTTCTTGAAGTTTTGTTGACATCCCCTTTATCTGGAGTTTGATGCACACATAAGCTCAGCTGGAATTTTAAAAATCAGATTTTTCTAAACTCCAGTGTCTGAAAGGATGCCCTGTTACATTAAATTGAATTCCCTAACAGAGAAGACAATCATACTAAAAGTTGAAACAAGCCCCAGCGTATACATACTTCTGCAGATAGCAGAGTCGGAAACGGTCCATAGCCACAAAGTTACACACCCGACATCTGTATACTGCTGCAGACAGAGAGCACTTTCACATTATTATTCCATCCACACAACTAGCTTTGTGGTACACAGGGAAGAGATTTTTATGCCCATTTTATAGATGAGAAAACTGAGACCAGATGTATAAACTCCAATAGGTATCAGAGGCAGTGTCATTGTCTAACGCAAGTAGGTTTCCAGATACCAATGTGAGCTTTTCTCTTAACAGTAGTTAAAATAATAATAAAATTTTCTAATAACCCGGGCCCAGTGGCCATTTCTAGGTATATAATGCAGTAGTGTTAACTATTCACATTGTTGTCCAAGAGGTCCCTAGACCTATATTTCATCTTGCAAAACTGAAATTCTATACCCAATTAAACAGCAAGTCCCTGTTTCCCTCTCCCCCAGCTCCTGGCACCTGCCATTCTACTTTCTTGTCTCTATGAATCTGACTGCCCAAGGGGCCTCACATAAGTAGAATCAAACAGCATTTGTATTTTTGTGAGCAGCTTATTTCACTCAGCATAATGTCCACAGGTTCATCCATGTCGTAGCATGCCAGAATTTTCTTCCTTCTTAAGGCATTGCATATATGTACCACATTTCACTTACCCACTCATCCAGCAATGGGCATTGGGCGGTTTCCCGTGTCTTGGCTATTGTGAATAATGCTGCAGTGGACATGAGGGTGCCGGCATCTCTTGGAGACCCCGATTTCAATGCTTTTGGACATACATCTAGAAGTGGGAGTCCTGGATCATATGCTAATTCTATTTTTAATTATTTGAGGAAACATCATATTGTTTTTCCATAGCAGCTGCATTTTACCTTCCCACCAGCAGTGCACAAGGGTTCCAATTTCTTCACATTACTGACAATGCCTGTTATCCTCTGGGGTTTTTTACAGCAGCCATCCTAATGAGTGTGAGGAGGTAGCTCTTGGGCAGATACACATGGAGATATAAAACTAGTCTCAATTTAAGGTATTGAAACCTGCAACCCATGTTTTTTAGATGATATGAGGAAATTATTATTCGTTTTCTTAAGTGTGATCATGTAAGTGTGGTTATGTGAAGAATGACCTCACTAGGCGATGCATGCTAAAGCACTCTGCAGTGAGGGGTCAGAGTATCTAAATATCACTATCAAATGGTTCAGAGAGTCTAGGCAGGTAGGTAGCTAGGTAGATAGTTATAGACATATCAATAGACAGGTAGCTAGATAGATAGAGAGATATCACTAGATAGGTAGGTAGATAGATAGGTAGATAGATAGATAGATACATAGATACATAGATACATAGATACATAGATAGATGATAGATAGATAATAGATAGATAGATAGATAGATAGATAGATAGATAGATAGATAATAGATAGATAGATAGATAATAGAGAGATCAGATAGGGAGATAGAAAGATAAATAGAGAGTGAACAGAGAAAACAAGTGTGGCCAAGGCTATTGCTGAATCTAGGTGACAGGCATTTAGGCGTCCACTGTTTTATGTTCCACACAACAGCCTAGGAGAGAAAACCAAGCGCAGCATGCACACCATGCACACACACGGTCCCGTCCACCCCACCGACCGATGCTCGGCCTGACCAGCTGGTGCAGAAGCCGTGGCTGCTCTCCCGCCCTCCTCTGCCCCTGCTGTCTCCACTGCTGGCTGGCCTCTGTTGGGCCCAGACAGATGGCAGGGGCAAGAGAGAACCCGGGCCCCGTGGCCTGTGCCACCTGCTGCCCGCAGATCTGTGTCCTGACTCACTGCACCCCAGGGGCTCCCTGGAGGTGAGTGTGGGCACCTCTGCCCTGTGGTTCCCAGAGGAAGCTTCATGCGGCTTTCTTTCAGCTACACTCCCCGACTTTCTTCCTCCCGACGCCCTAAATCCTCTAATGAAGATGTGAGATGCCCCTGCATCTCCTCCTCCCCTCCTCTGTGCCACCAGTACCTGAGCTCAGGTGTCGCCAGCCTCTCCCTGGTGTCTGTGGCATTTTTTACAATGACTCTGATAATCACATGTTCCTTAATCTTCAGATGTAGGCTCAACCTAGTCTTGTGTTCACAGGTGTTTGCATAGTCCTCTCTAAAAAGGCAAGAAACAAAGTATCTTTAGAGGTCCTTTTGTACCTCAGAAATACATATTCTTAACTGGGTGACAATGAAGTATCCCAACTCTTTTCATGTCCGCTGTGAGGCAAAAGTCTGAGAATAAAGAAAAACACACCGCATCTTTCCGCACCAGCCTCGGCTATGCCTTCCAGCATCTCATCACTAGATGGCAGTGACCCTCACAAATTCCTAATCAATGAAGCACCATCCAAACCAGCCTTCCGTTCTTCCCGGCAGTTTTCCTTACAAAAATAAGCAGCCCCTAGTGGTTCATTTTTTCCTGGCTGCTTAGAGCCTCTCAAGCACCACATTCACGAAGACACTGAGTCTAAGACCCTGAATTCCGAGCAGGACACGCAGAGAAACGGATGTCCGAGTCTTCCTCTGCGCCTTGGTAGAGATCGCCATCTGTCTGCCTAACAAAAGAAATCTACCATTTCAAACCATTGTCCAGCTAAACCCGGTAAAGAAAACCATCCTACTCCTGCAGAAGCCCATCCCTCCCTCCCTCTCACCAGCCTCACTTGGAGAGGTACTAAGCCCTGGGAACCAGGAGGATCCCAGGCTAATTTTGCAATAGATGTGGCCAGTGTGGCAGACAACTGCTATTCACCTGTAATACAGAACTTAACTTCATAAGTTAACCCACCTTCAATCATTAGTATTTCTCCTTTCTCTCTCTCTCTCTCTCTCTCTCTCTCTCTCTCTCACACACACACACACACCCACCACCACCACCACCTCCTCCTAAAGCATTCATGAGTTATTTCACAAGGAGCAAACAGAAAAATAGGATATTTTTCTTTTTATTGTCCCCTATAACTTTTTGTCAATTGCCTGTTATATGAACTTAAGCTTTTTCTTTATTCAATAGAATTCACAAAATTTTGAAAACCTTAGTTGTTCGCACAGTGTCTGTTGTCAAGATAAGTAAATTTGGACTGTAAGATGTAAACAATTTTTATAGCTGGTAAATTAGAATATTCTGTAAATAATATTAATCCTAGAAAATAATCCGTATGTCACCTCTTTTAAAATCTTCAATGAGTCTGCTGTGTCTGGGCTGTCGACAATATGGGGTGGCTTTACAGAAGTGAGGGTGGTCAGCATGTCCTCTTTGTTCCATCAGCGCTCTTTACCCCTCCAGATCCTCATGCAATCCACTGACTGTTCGGGGTCTTTATTGGGGAGACTCAGAAAGGGTCTGTTCACTTCTGCTTTATTCACTAAGACAACTGCTAGCCAGCCAACTGAGTGAACTGAGGGTGCTGATAAATGTCTGACCTCCCCCAAGGGAGTTCTATGTAGAACCTTCCTTCATACATCCCCCTGGGGCCCACACACTGAGTGTCAGGATCTCAGGCCCTGCAGGTCCACACACCAGGAGGCAGACAAAGAGCTTTCCTTGATCCTGCCTCGCTCTTTGCACCAGGGACCTTCCCAGGTAAAACTGCTCCAGGCAATCCACCAGCCCCAAGCTGGGACCCGGGAGCAGCTCTGCCAGTGCTTTGTCAGTGGTGAAGCAGAACTAGGTGGAGGGGAGCTAAGGACACCTTCTTGCACCCCAAACTCTGAGATTCTGTGATCGCACAGATACTCAATGTCAAGAGTGCCAAGAAGACAAGTACCTGTTTGCCAAAAAAAGCCACATAAGATTGCTGGATCCCAGGTGCCAGAGTCATATACAGGAACCAGAATATTCCTAAGAGCTGTGATTCATACAAATACTAAGCCCGACACTAAACCGGAATACTCAAATGGCACAAAGCCGGGATTCGAGTAAGCAGTAGTTAGCAAAATGAAGGTTTGAGCCAAAGTGAGACTCAATTTGTACCAAAGTAGTTACATATTTTTAAACCTGCTCTTTTAGTTTTCCAAAAATACACTTCTGAAAATCACTCAGGTGTTCCCATTAGTGATCACTTACACATCTAAACCGATTATTTCAATAGAATACCTGAGTGAATGGAACTCTCTTCAGGGTCTCTTTCAATATGATTGGAGCGTCTCAGCTTCTTACCTGCACCTGAATCACCGAAGCTGTGCCAATTACTGAATCAAGTGCTGAAGACGGGGCCTGGAATTCTGCATGCTAACATGTTCCCTAAGTGACTCTTCTGCCTGGTCTAGATCATATACTCCCAGCCAACCACCCCTGGAGAATGCTTAACCAGCTACTTTATGAGACATATACCCAAGGGAAACCCACAATCCAGTAGGTGCCAGCTAGCTGAGACCGACCCAAGAGGACATGGCTGCGCCCTGGCCCTGCCCAACATCACCTCCTCAGAGAGGGCCTCCTTCTGCATGGGTCCTCCTTCCCCTGCTTTGTGTCTACATTTCTCAGAGCAGGCATCAACCTTTCGTCTTTGAGTTTCTGGCAGAACACTTTGTCCAGTAGGAACCCATAAATGCTTATAGATGGGAGAAAGACAAGGATGGAGCCCCTTCTACCATTTGGGGTGTGAAGGCTGACCCTAAAATGACAGCGAAATGCCACACCTACATGTGTTAAAGACGCAGGGATATGTGGTTAGCCCTGCACACACAGTATTCTAAATGGACTCAAGTACCGCGCATATGCAATTAGGGAAACATGCTGTACAGTGAAAAGGAAAGAGCATAGGACTTACCTTAGATTGATCTCCACTAACTCACCAGCAATAAGGCCTTGGTTGTATGGCCTAATGTCGCTGGAAGTTCCTACATTCACAAAATAAAAATATTTACCTGGCAAGGTGAATGTGAAGAGTAAGAGGGTGGAGCATGGGCTTCAGCTATACCCCTGGTTCCCAAAGTAACAGTGATGGGAATGAAGAAGCCAGACGTAAAAGAGTACATACTCTACGCAGGTGAGTTCAGGGCAGCCAGGAAGGCAGAGACAAAGAACAGAGTCATAGACTGAGATTACCTCCCTGTTGGAGTCCCACACAAATAATTACACCTTTACAAGCCTGAGAACATTTCAAAAAGACAGGATTTTAATACTTAACTATGTGCCTATCTGATAACTGTGCTTTGTTACAAGTATTTGAAAGTTTTAGTATGACATGAGCTTTATAGATCAAAATGTTAGTGTACTTTCTACAAATATCAGTCCTCCCATAATTTCACAGGAAGAACCTCGGGCAGATCATGTAGCTAGGTCAGTGGTCGGCAAACTCATTAGTCAACAGAGCCAAAAATCAACAGTACAATGATTGAAATTTCTTTTGAGAGCCAAATTTTTTAAACTTAAACTTCTTCTAACGCCACTTCTTCAAAATAGACTTGCCCAGGCCGTGGTATTTTGTGAAAGAGCCACACTCAAGGGGCCAAAGAGCCGCATGTGGCTCACAAGCCACAGTTTGCCGACCATGGAGCTAGGTGGATGGTACTTTGAACTGCTATGATGGGGTAGGGAAGGAAAGTGAAAGGAAACTAACATTTATTAAGTGCACGTTATGTCAGGCACTGTGCTAGATGCATGAAATACATAGCCATACTTAGGTTCTGCATAAATGCATTTCTCCATATACAGCTTTTTGTTCTATTTTGTTTTGGAGTGGATAATTTTTTTACTGAAGTGTAATTGATATACAATGAACTGCACATATTTGAGAATTTGATCAGTTTTGAGGTATAAATATACACCCATGAAGCCATCACTACAATCAAAATTGTGAACATACCCATCACCCCCCAAATTTCCTCCTGCTTCTTTATAATCCTTCTCTCCCACCCTTTCACCACCTACCCTGGCCCAAGACAACCACAGTTCTACCTCTGTCACTGTAGATTAGCTTACATTTTCCAGAATTTTATATAATACTAGTGGCCCGGTGCATGAAATTCGTGCATGGGGTGAGGGGGTGTCCCATAGCCTGGCCTGCACACTCTCCAATCTGGGACCCCTTGAAGGATGTCCTACTGCCAGTTTACAGGGATTGGGCCTAAACCAGCAGTCGGACATCCCTCTCGCAATCCGGGACTGCTGGCTCCTAACTGCTCACCTGCCTGCCTGCCTGATTGCCCCTAACCACTCTGCCTGCTGGCCTGCTTGCCCCCAAATGCCCCCCCCCCCGCCAGCCTGATCACCCCCAACTGCCTCCCGTGCCAGTGTGCTCATCCCCAACTGCCCCCACTGCTGGCCTGCTCACCTCCAACTGCCCCCCTGCTGGCCTGCTCACCCGCACCTTCCCTCCCCACTGATGTCCTGCTCGACCCCAACTGACCCCCCTGCTGGCTTGCTCACTCCAAACTGCCCCCCCACCAGCCTGATCACCCACAACTGCCCTCCCCTCTTGGCCTCTAGCCACCTCTACCTTGGCCCCGCCACCATGGCTTTGTCCAGAGAATGTCCAGAAGGTCTCCTGGAAGGTTTCCCAGTCTAATTAGCATATTACCCTTTTATTAGTACAGATAGAGGTCTGGTGCACAGGTGGGGGCTGGCTGGTTTGCCCTGAAGGGTGTCCCGGATCAGGGTGGGGGTTCCCTTGGGGCATGGGGCAGCCTGGATGAGGGGCCTATGGTGGTTTGCAGGCCAGCCATGCCCCCATGGGATGAAGGTCCCCGCTGGGGGGGCATGGCCAGCCTGGGTGAGGGGCTCAGGGCTGTTTTCAAGCTGGCCACACCCCCTTCAGGGTGGGGGTCCCCACTGGGGTGCCTGGCCAGCCTGAATGAGGGGCTGATGGCTGTTTGCAGGCTGGCCAAGCCCCCCAGCAGGGACCCTCACCCCATGGGGGTGTGACCAGCCTGGGTGAGGGGCTGAGGGCTGTTTTCAGGCTGGCCACACCCCCTTCAGGGAGGGGGTCCCTGCTGGGGTGCCTGGCCAGCTTTGGTGAGGGGCTGAGGGCCGTTTTCAGGCTGGCCACACCCCCTTCAGGGTGGGGGTCCCTGCTGGGGTGCCTGGCCAGCCTGGGTGAGGCGCTGATGGCTCCCAGCCCCCTCCTTTTTTTTTTTTTTTCCAGCACCTCCTTGAACAGTGGCCAGGGCCGGCTAGAAGCAGGTATCTGGGATTTATTTATCTTCTATAATTGAAACTTTGTAGCCTTGAGCGGAGGCAGGGCTGGCCAGGGCAAGTGAGAAACTTGGCTTCCTCCATCACCAGGGGCAACCCAAGCCTCCTGGTCACTCCAGCTCCATGGCCGCCACCATCTTTGTTGGGTTAATTTGCATACTCACTCCGGATTGGCTGGTGGGCGTGGCTTGTGGGTGTAGTGGAGGTATGGTCAATTTGCACGTTTCTCTTTTATTAGTGTAGATGCAATCATAAATGATGTACTCTTTCATCTGGCTTTTTTCAGCATTATTTTGTGATTCATCCAGATTGTTAGGTAGAGCAATAGTTCCTTCCTGTTCATTGCTGAGTAGTATTTCATTGTGTGAACAACACAATTTGTTCAGCCGGTCGGTCACCTGTGGAGGAGCATTTGTGTTGTTTCCTCTTTTTGGTTATTACAAATGCTATGAACTTTCATAGCCAAGTCTTTGGATAGGTGATTTTTTTCCCTTTGGAGTAAATAGCTAAAAGTAGATTGACTAGATATCTTCAACCTTTTAAGATGCTCCCAGTTTGCCCTCTGCATATCTTCTTTGAGTTCTTTTTGTAATCTGGATACAAGTTCTTTATCAGATATGTGTCTTTCTCCCAGGCTGTGGCTTGACTTTTCATTCTCTAAAAGGCATCTTTTGAAAACAGACTTTCTTAATTTTGATGAAGCCTACTTTATCAATTATTTCCTTTATTATTGTGCTTTTGATGATATGTCTAAGAAATCTTTGCATAATCCAAGGTCATGAATATTTACCTTATTTTTTCATGAAGTTTTATAATTTTAGGTTTTACATTTAAATATACAATCTATTTTTAGTGCATTTCTATGGGGTGAGGTATAAATTGATGGGCCCTTTTTGCTTGTAGCTGTTTAATTTTTGTGGCACCATACTTTTAAAAACAATTCTCTACTGAATTGCTTTTGCATCTTCGTTGAAAATCAATTAATATATGTGGGGGCCTATTTCTGCACTCTCTATCCTGTTCAATTGCTTTATTTATCTACCTAGATAACAACACCACACTGTTTTGATCACTGTGGCTTTATAATTAATCTTGAAGTTGGGTAGTGTTAGTCCTCCAACTTTGCTCCTCCTCCTCAAAGCTGTGTTGGCTATTCTAGGTCCTATGCACTTTGACTGCAAATTTTCAGAATCATCTTGTTAATGCCTTTTTTAAAAGCCTGCTCAAATTTTGTTAAGCTTGTATCTTAGGTAAGTTGGTATCTTATTGAATCTTCAGATCAACTTGGGGAGACTTGACATCTTAAGAATATTAAATCTTCTGACTCAGGAACATGGCATATTTTTCATATTATTTAGGTCTTCTTTAACTTCTCTCAGCATTATGTTTATACTTTTCAATGAACAAGTCTTTTACATCTTTTGTCAGATTTACCACTAAATATTTCATATTATGTGGTGCTATTGTAAACAGTGTTTTTTGTTTCAATTTCTGTGTGTTACTAGTACATAGAAATTCAAAATATTTTTGCATATTGATCTTGTCTCCTATAATCTTGCTAAATTCACTGATTAGTTCTAATAGATGTTTTTATGAATGCCATTAGAATCTAATTGAAAGAAACCAAACTAAAAGCAGTATTACCCTATTTACATAAAACCCTAGAAAATATAAACTCATCTATAGTGACAGAGCATTAGCCAGGGAAGGGAAGTGGGGAAAGAAGTTATAAAAGGAGACTTTTAGGGCCGATGAATACATTAATTCTTTTCATTGTGCTGATGATTTCCTATTTACATGCAAATATCAAAACCTTATCACATTATACACTTTAAATATGTATAGGCTATTATGTATCAATTAAGCCTCAAAAATTTGTTTAAAATTTTTTTCATTAGTTGAAACTAAGTTTTCCACTGATCCAAATACATGTAGTTACAGGGCAAAAATGGGATAATACCCAGGGATGATCATCCAAAATTAAGATGGAATTCATTAGGAATAAACATAAAATACTGATGTTATGTTTTAAAATCTACTCTATAAGGTCAGCATGGTTAACATTTTATTTGACAGTAGTTCTTGTCAAAGAGACCTCGTATGGTTAGCTGACTAAAGCCCAAACATAAGTAAAGAACATGGAAAATAAATGATGTTGTGGGTTACATTAATAAAAGCATAGACTCTAAACCATGGTGACAAGCCCTCTCTCCTTGACTACATCTGGAACAGTGCATCCTGCCAAGCCCATGTTTTAGGAGAAAAGAAAAGAAAGAGAAGAGAAGAGAAGAGAAGAGAAGAGAAGAGAAGAGAAGAGAAGAGAAGAGAAGAGAAGAGAAGAGAAGAAAAGGGAGCATCTGAAAGTGGGCTACTGTTGAAATGATCTCGATGAATTATATGCATAAGGATGGAAGGAGCTCCACATGGTTAACATGGAAAGAGAGGGCTTAGGACATCTGGTGGTGGCTGCAGATATGTGTTCATAATTTGAGAGCAGACTGAGTCTGTGACCATCAGAGCCAACAGAAAAGCCAGCAGGTGAGAGACAGAGAAGAAGAAAACCTCTGGAAACACACTGGCAGCCTCACACGACAATGAGTGCCTCATCACTGGCAGTATGCCAGAGCTTCCCTGGTCGGTATTATGGGAGGACTGCCTTATGGATGAGAAGCAACTTTCCAACTCTGCAAGCCCATGACATGAGCTCAGCAGGTAAAGAAAATACAGTCATCTGGCTTTTCCGATATCACTGGTTAAAGGACTTACATCAGAGTCCACAGTCATGGTTTTCATCCTATATAATAAAAGCCTAATATGCTAAGTGTCCACCGTTTGACCAGTCACTATGACATGCACTGACCACCAGGGGGCAGATGATCCAACCAGTAGGTTAGCTTGCTGCTGGGGTCCAACTGATTGGGACCGGGCAAGACGGGCTGGACACACCCTGGAGCCCTCCACAGTCCCTCGGCCTGGCCTGTGCCTTCCCGCAATCCAGGACCCCTCAGGGGATGTCCACAGACTAGGCCGAGGGACCCCACCTCTAGTTGTAATATAAACCTCATACCCTCTGGGCCTCTAGTTGTAATATAAATCTCATACCCTCTGTTCCACACACAACTTTGCCTAATCTATTAGCTTTTCCACAGCACCAAATGTGAACCTCCAAGAGGATAAACAGAGTGTTATTCTGGGGTTTTTCTTATAAATCTAAAGTTAAGGAAATTGTTTTCCTTATTGAAGGCTTCTGAAGGGATAGTAGGCTGAGAGTTGATGCAGGAAGAATGAGGTCTCAAGGGACCAAGAATAGGAGCGGGACCTACATACACTGAATGCCAGTCATATGGGCAGAGCAGGGGAGTCAGCTTCACCCCCATCTGCCTCCTGAGCAAACAGCTGTCCATCAGGCAAACCACTAGGGCTCACACAGCGATTGGGCAGCAGTGCCCAGATTCAAATCCACACCTGAAACCATCGCCAGGGCTTTGTCCCTGTACCTATTTGCCCTGGGCATAAAGGAAGCCTTTGGTAAGGTTTTATAAGAGGCCAGCATGGCACGCTGGGAAAAGGAAGGCAAGCTTGCATATGTGGTCCCAGGGGTAGAAATGTTCCGGCTCAGCTATAGATTCCCAGAGCCCCATACAGGATGTGGTACAAACAGTTCCCCAGCAATCATTTGTTAGTTATGTGTGCAAGAGGTGTTTGTTCAGCACACTATTAAATACTAATATTACCCAATGCACTATGGGGAACACAAGATAAGACAAGAACCTTTTCCTCTTGGAATTTATAATTAGGAGGTTGAAAATCAGAGCCAATCGAAAGGCCTCTGTGACAATAGAAAGCTAGAGGGCTTCATAAGAAATCTCTGAAATAGTTTTTGTGACTCATTATAGCAATACTACTGTACTGAGCATCACTATGGTCTGGGCACAAAGCATTCTACATACGTTGCTGTACTTTTCTATCCTGACTTTGACTTGATAAAATAACCACACAGTGTCAGTGTTAGACCTAGAAGCCAGCTTGTCCAACCTCCCATCAAAGGAAGGCTGGGCTCTTTATAAAACAGCTGGCAACCAGTTGTCCAGCCTCTGCTAAACACATCCCCAGGACTCAACAACGGACCAGTGGTAGATACCTGAACACAATCTTCATGCCGAGAAAGGTGCTACGGTCTCCTGCAAAAGCTGGCTTAGATCATGGGGCCAAGAGCAGTGGCCCGAAATTAGAGGGGAAAAGAGAGCAGCTGTGAGTCCAACACATATGCTTTAGCCACAGGCCTCACTGTGTTCTCCTGCAGGCTTTGTTCCCAAATCCACTCCAAAAAGATCTGCTCAGTGAAACCCAGGCAGCGCCGTCTGGGGAAGGACCCATGGCTGAAGATGAGACATTGCTTTTTGCAAATTTTGTCCCAGAACATTTCCCTGGGAAAATCCAGTCTTGAGTCCTCAAGGTCAGAATCCTACAGTTCTCGGCTACTGCACGAGGCAACTGATGTCAGTATCGGCCTTTGGAGAAACTACTGCACATTTTAAAGCTCAAAGAGGGAGTAACGGATTGGCAAAATGGCTTCTCTGCTATTGAAGGCACAATTATTGCTGAGACATAAAACACTCTGGAACCGAAGCCCAGAGAGAACAAAGCCTGAATGTGTGATGTTGGTTTTTATGCCAGAAAATACAGACTCCAAGCGACTTCTGGATCTATTGCGGGGTGTCTGCTGGCAGAAACCTTTGTTGTTTCTGAAACAACAATAGGACGAGTCCTTTCTGTTTGCACACGGCTGAGTTCGTGTCTGGGATGGAGGCAGAATGCACAAAAGAAGTCTTCTATCATTTCTAGACAAATGAGTCAGATATTACCCATGCCTGTATGGTAGACACACAGAGAAATCAAATTAGTTCTGCTGGGCCACAGAGAGCCATCCAACTCTTTCAGATCCAACTCCCAGATTAATACAGAATAAAAGGGCTGAACGGAAATCTGTGAATACACTCACACCTTCGCTAACACAGAGGCTCCTGCTCAAAATTGTTAAGGGTGCCAGCACCTGGGTCCACCTCCCGCCAACTCTGTACAAACACTGACCCTGCTTTCAGGGCAGCCACACAACCGGCCCAGTCTATCCATCACTCTGAATCCCACTTCTTCCTTTATCTGAATGCTGGCTCTAACTAAATTGAAGGAATAGTAAAAATAACAAAGAGGCCATTTTTTGAGTACTTCCTATCAGGCACTATACATGGTGTGTATCCCTGTGTGGATGTGTGTGTTTATGTGTATATGTGTGTCTCTTTGTGTATGTGTGTATATTTGTATGTATTTGCATGTGTGTATGTTTACATGTATAGTTATATTTACTGCGTATGTTTGCATGTGTGTGTGTGTGTGTGTGAAAACATTTGGAGATTATGAAGAGCAGTTTTTGGTTGGAGAAAAGGAAGTTACTTGAGGAATAAAGACATCCGATGCCCTAGCTGGTTTGGCTCAGTGGATAGAGCGTTGCCTGCAGACGGAAGGGCCCCAGGTTTGGTTTCGGTCAAGGGCACATACCTTGGTTGCAGGCTCCTCCCATTCAGAAGGCAACCAATTGATCTGTTTCTCTCACATCGATGTTTCTCTCTGCCTTTCCCTCTCTCTTCCACTCTCTCTAAAAATCAATGGTGGGGGTAAGGGGGAAAGATCAACCAAAGGACTTGTATGCATGCATATAGGCCTAACCAATGGACACAGACAACAGGGGGGTGAGGGCATGAGTGGGGGAAATGGGGGGGCTAATGGGGGGATGAGGACACATATGTAATAACTTAATCAATAAAGAAATTTTTAAAAAATCAATGGAAAAATATCCTTGGGTGAGGATTTTTTTTAAATATATTTTATTGATTTTTTACAGAGAAGAAGGGAGAGGAATAGAGAGTTAGAAACATTGATGAGAGAGAAACATCAATCAGCTGCCTCCTGCACACTCCCTACTGGGTATGTGCCAGCAACCAAGGTACATGCCCTTGACCGGAATCGAACCGGGGACCCTTGAGTCCGCAGGCCGACACTCTATCCACTGAGCCAAACTGGTTAGGGTTGGGTGAGAATTTTTAAAAAATAAAATAAAGGCATCCAAGGAGATATCTTGTACAGGAAGTGAAGGCTTGAAACACACAGCCAAATTTTCTATGTGGGCAACTTTGAGCTCAGATGCTCTACCCGGTTGAGTCCACTTGCTGCTAATTACATCTCTCCCTCAATAACTCCCACTCGGAACATCATTTCCCAAGTAACATCCTATATAATAAAGATGTAATATACAAATGGTCGTTACACTTCATGGCCGAACGCATAACGACCGGATCACGGATCAGCAGGAGGGTGGGGCAGCGAGCTATAAGCAGGTGGCAGAGAGCTACAGGAGGGGGTAGGGCAGCAAGCTATGAGGTGGGGGGACAGGGGGAGCTACAGGAGGGTGGGGCAGCAGGTGCAGAGCTACTGGAGGGCGGCAGTGAGCTACTGGCGAGCTACTGGCGCACGGATTCGTGCGCAGGGTTACTAGTATAACAGGTACATGTCTACAATACATGGTCCAGAATAATGCAAATACTCCATAAGTATCCAGGCTTTGCCAGGCCAGGATCCCTCAAATATTCCCAAATATTTTCTTAGCCATCCAAAAACATCCCCTATCTTAAAAAGCCAGACACCAAATGTATGCCTCGAACCAAGCCTGAGAGCAAGAACGCCTTCCTGTGTCATTGGTGTGTGACAAGGTCAGGATTTACAGTAGCCACAGCCCATCTGGAGTCCTGAGAAGCCTTTTCTACTCTCATAAAGGTCCACCACAGCCAAAGCGACCCAGAACATCTGCTGTGTGCAGGAGCATGTAGAGATAAAACCAATAAGACATGAGCTCATGGGCTCTAACCGGTTTTGCTCAGTGGATAGAGCGTCGGCCTGCGGACTGAAAGGTCCCAGGTTCAATTCCGTTTGAGGGCATGTACCTTAGTTGCAGGCTCGATCCCCAGTAGGGAGCATGCAGGAGGCAGCTGATCCATGTTTCTCTCTCATCGATGTTTCTAACTCTCTATCCCTCTCCCTTCCTCTCTGTAAAAAATCAATAAAATATATTTTAAAAAAAAGACATGAGCTCGTGGAATTAGTTGGGAGAAGGAAGACATGATCATTTCAAGAGATAACTATAATGCATCATGTAACTGTACATGTTTGTTGGTAAGGGAGTAAGATAGTTCAAAGTTGCCATAGAAGATGGGGTCGGGGGTCCCTAGCAGTGGACTGGGGGAGTCAAGTACATGTGGGGTTCAGACCAGGAGACCAGGAGCCCTGGCCAGAGAGGAAAAGGAGGTCAGGGTGAGGAGAACGATGCCCACACACTGGCAGAGAGAGCCTGCTGTGGGCACAGGGTCACAGGTCACACACAGTTCAGCCCTGCAACCATGGAAGAGTAACTCCCTGGGGCAGACACACGAGACATCTGGGCCCTTCCACCCACAGGCCAGGGATCACAGTCCCTCAAATTGTCTTAGGTATCGATTAAACTCAAAGTACCATACCAAGTATTAAAGGGCTACCAAAGAATATATAAAGAACACCCCCCAAGTCCCCAAAGAATTTATCATTCAATTTGGGGAGAGCATAAGCAAGCACTTTGTGGCATCACACAGAGCCAACACACCGAGGCTGCTGCTGAGAGCATTCAGCCCATAGGTGTGCTACAAGCTGATGTTCAGGGAGCAGATGAGAGGGAGGGAGGGAAGGAGGGAGGGAGGGAGGGGAGGAAAGAATGGTCCTGCAGCCTTCTGAGCAGTGGGGTCAGGGCACCGGGCACTCACTGAGCAAGCGCCACCGAGAGCACAAGACACCTCGGGTACCTCCAGGCCTCAGCCGTGACACACTCCACTGGGCAAGCGCTGTGCTGGTCCTGTCCCATAATGAATCTCATGTCTGGTAGCAATTCTCCCGCAGTTTGGAATTTCTTATGAGTCTATATGAGCTTTGGTTTCTGAGATAGAAACGGGAATGCAGTTAGACATAAAACTCATCAAATGGCTCTTCGTCAAGCCCAGCAGCTAGAGGCAGGTGAGATGGAAGGATTGGCATGCCTACCATAGGCCTCCTCCCTGCACCTGTCCTGGAAGTCCAAGTTCTGTCTATGGCCTCCAGCCTGGCTGTGGCAAGACCCACTTGGAGAGTTTGCTTTGTGAACTGGCCATGTGGCCCTAAACATCTCATATCATTTCCCTGGGCCTGTTTCCCCATCAGCCCAATGGGATTGTCATTCCTGTTCTGAGGTGGAAAGACCTTGCCAGACGCCCAGTTTTGAGCCTCTAAGTTTCTCTGTCCTCCAGACTTCCAGTACCTTATCTCCCTCCCTCCCTAAAAGTCATCCTGCCCACATCCAACAAAATCCTAAATGGGTAGGAATGAAGGCTCGTCCCAGGACGCTAGAGCAGAATCTGTCATCTCTCACTTTAATTTCCACAGAAAACTACCTGAGCAATCAGGGTACCTACCCACATCCCGCATGAACGGTACTCTGCTACACCCCAACATCACTTCTCCAGAAGCTGTCCCACCTGCCCTTGACCCTGTACTGCTCAGTCTCTCCGTGGTGTGTTCCCATGAATGCCTTGCTCTGCTCTATCACAACACACAATACAGGAATTATTACCCGTACAATTATCTGTCTTCTCCACTTGGACCCCACACTCTGTGAAGGTAAAGGCCACATTCTTCCTGATCATTACTGCACTCCCATATGGAGCACAGAGGTGATCAGTAAAAACTCATCGCACTTACCATTTTTTAAACTAGAGACTGACAGCTTTGTGCAGAGGCAGTACTGTAGCCAATTAAGATTTACCTGAGACCCGATTATTGGTAATTGTAGACTAGAGATTGAATGAGATTTCTGGAATTCAGGGTTTCTATATAATCACCGAACTGCTCCGCTTAGGCAGTTTTTTGGGAAGGGACAGGCAAGAGCTACCCTGGGAAAATGTTCCCCTGCAGGTTTCCAATCTCAGGCCTGCCAGGCAGCATTTGGACTTGCCAGCACCCATAATCACGTGAGCCAGTTCTTGAAATTAAGCCTCTCTTCTCTCTCGTCTTTTCTCTCCTCTCCTAGCCTCTGAGGAAGTTGCTCTGCCTGAGAGAACTCCAGAGAGATCTGGGACCCAGAAACACCAGATTTGGAAAAGAACATGGGGGAGATGTGGGACCAGACGTGCAAGGATTAGTAGAGAATTTGTGAAAGACCTGGCCACACACAGACCTCCTGACTCCACGTGGAGCACACACCACTGTCAGGCATGTGCCCGCTAGGCTTTCCTTTAAGAAAAGTGAACTGAGGTAGAGACAAGGGCAGCGAATATGGACCATATGGACCACAGAATGAACATTTCCACATTCTGCCTCTTAGCGGTTCCCCAGCTTAATAATGTCTCTTGGCTTCCTCACCATTAGCTGAAAAACCCAACCATCTGCTTAGAACTCCCATGGAACATTTTATGTTTCATTCTTTTTTTTTTTTTTTTTTTTTATAAAGGGGATCAGAGAATGAGGCAATTACAGGAGGGAGCAAAGAGGATAATTTCTGAGTTTTTTTAAAAAAATTTTTACTGATTTTTAAAGAAAGAGAAAGGGAGAGAAAGAGAAAAACATGCCCCCTATCAAGGATCGAGCCTGCAACCAGGGTATAGAGCCTGCTCTGACTGGGAGTCAAACCCGCAACCTTTTGGTGCACAGAATGACACCCAACCAACTGAGCCACACTGGCCAGGGCTTATGTTTCAATTCTTAACTTATATGGACACCCACAGATCACCAGATATTCGAGGAAATCCTGCCAAATAAAAGATAAAGTAGTAGACAAACATGAATGAAAACAAGATATTAGAGGATACAGGTAATTCAAGAAAGATAACAGAACTTTAAATTTTTTCTATTTTCAGAGCTATTCAATGGAACACTGCACCAATGACCAAAAGAACTGCATGTTATGAAGGAAGTACTAGGAAAGAGCACTGAAAAGTAAAAACAAATAGTTGGCAAAATTTTGAAAATATAAAAAGTTAAGGAGATACAGTTTTGCAATTCTTCTAGATAATAGAATGGGATACAAAGAAAATAACAATGAGTGGACAGCTATGAAAAAAAATAAGGATTAACCCACATTAAACAAATATAAAGAAAAACTAGAGAAAATTATCCAAGAAATAAAACAAGATAATTTCTCATAAACAAAGAATATTCCTCACCAGAAGAATGAGAGAGAAATTGTAGACTATCAAAGATAAAGACAAGATCCTAAAAACTTAAAGGGAAAACGACCCACAAAGATGTCTGAATGTGTCTTTCTGGTGCCAGTCTTCTTATCACCATCGCAAGAACTAGGAGGCAAAAGAGCCAAAGTCTTCAACCACAAAATGTATTTTTCAAACTAGATTTGTACGTCTAGCTAAACTATAATCAAATGTGAAGACTTAAAGATACATTTTCAAACATGCAAGTACAAAGAAACTTAACCTCGGGTGTACATTTTTTAAAGGAGTAAAACAAAACGTAAGTGCTGATTATGCTCATTAATTTTTATTTTCCTCCTTCTCCCTCCCAAGAATGTTCTTCCATTGTTAGGCCGGTTTTGTTTTCTTCTTTTTTTCTTTTCTTTTTGGATGGGCAGTATTTGTAACACCAAATCAAGAGGAGAAATAGAAAGACAAAAGATGTGAAGACTAGGAATAGAAAATTAGATTTTTAAAGAATTTAAAACAATTTTCTGAGGCACTGATGGAAAGAAGAAAGCAGATGGGAGAAGAGAATTTTAAAGAAGAATTATTGTTGCCTATATAGCCCCAACATGCTGTTTGAGAAGTCAAGTGTAAGTAGAAATTGGGGTTATTTCTAAATAAATTTTTCACTGGCCGGAGGTCTTCCTTTTACCTCAAAGCTTCTATGAGGCTGGACAACTTGAGTCATGTTCTTTAAGGGTTATCAACTGACAACAATAATCTCAGTCTCAAACCATAGATTATATAATCAAAAGAAATATGATGAGATAAGTCAGGGAAGAGAGGCACCTGATTTGGCTGGAATCAAGATATAACACTTATTCTTTGATCAAGAAAAACTGAAAGGTAAAATTAACTGCAGATATATACATGCTAAATAAAAGCAGAAGACAAAATAAAAGGATTTTTTAAAGACAATAGTAAGAAAGCATAAAAGAAGAGAACTTGTATAACAAAACAGGACTCAGAAAGCTTTCCATCTTGTTCTATGCTCTGCAATAGTTAACAGAACATCACAACTGAATGTTCCTTAAAATAGGACATCTCCTCAGCAAACTCCCAGCTGATTCTTGCCCTGGAAATCCACTCTTCTATCCAATGCAGTGATACTTGAAAGAGAAATAAGAATTATCCATATTAAAAAGTGAAAATTATATTATGATTTTCAGATATTAATCTATAATAATAAAGCATAAAATGCAAATCGACCGAATGGCTGAACAGCAGAACGACCATCCGGACATCCTTCCAGACGAAGCCAGGGCTGCGAAGGCCTACTCTTGCATGAATTTCGTGCATAGGGTCTCTAATATAATTATATGCTTAAAAAACTCAAGAAAATCAACACTAACAGCAACCACCACAACAAAGCCACCTGAACTAATGAAGAATTAATGAAGTACCCAGACTCAAAATAAACCTACCAAAACTATAATCATCCTAAGGCCACTTTGCCTCATATTTTTATGTTCTCTTGTTACCTCTTCTGAATTTCCTAGTCAGCTGTATGGTATAATGATTATGATAAATAACAATGATAACTATCATTTATCAAGTGCTTACTATGTTCTGTGTATATGACTTATTCATCACATATAACGTTAGTAACTTCCAATAAGGCATTATCTTCAATGTGTGGATTAGAATACTAATGTTTAGCAAGGCTGCTTCCCACACAGTTGCATTTATAGTGAATGGAAAACCTGGGTTTTCAGCCCACATTTCTGTGGATACAAAGTCTGTTCCCTTTACTACATATACCTCTCCTAGGGATGTATACCAGTACATGTAAACGTCAGCACTGATGATGAGCTTGTGCTCAACCTTCTCACCTTATATCAGCCATTTTTAGTAGAAGGAATGATTGTGGGAAGGGCACCTTTCAAAAAGGATGCGACCTACACAAAAGATTCAACACTGGCCACCTACCCAGGACCCTGGGAATCTGGGGCCGCAGATGCATGACATTCGGCAGCAAGTGGTGATGATGTCTTCCTCTCCCAGAATAAACTTCTCCCGCACCTGTTCGCTACTGTCAGAAGATGAAAATGCACACTGCTGCTCCAGTGCTCTCTCACTCAGTGTCTTGCTGACGAGGAGCAGCCGAATCTTTTCTCTAGGCCTTTTATTTTTGTCCTCACCCAGCTGACATTCTATTTTTCACTCATTTCATTTAGCTTCTTTCACATTTTGTATTGTTCTTCTTTGAGTTCTTATTTTTATTCTAATTTTTTTACTCATTTTAGCAGGGTAGAGATGTTCTACCCTTTGCTCCTTCTAGGCTCAGCCTCCTATCCTCATGGGGTTTGGCTTAAGATCATGTTTAATATCTACCACCACCACTGACTGTGGGAATGTTGGCAGAGGGCTGTCAGTTTCCAGGCCCGAGTCCCTCATGGGTTCAAGGCATAAGCTCACGTAGAGAGCAGAGCTCACAGGCACAGGAGAAGATGTGGGGTGGGAAGTCCAGTAAGCAGTGCTTGGGGACCAGGGCCTTCATTTTCTATAAATTTTTTAAAAAAAAGAGAATAGATAACTAGGGGGAAATTGAAGAAAAACATCTCTAAGTTTCCTCCAGCAGGTCAGCTACATAGACAGTTGCACATTTTCATAGTTACTTTTAAAATAGTGATGTGTATACCTAGAAAGTTCTATATACCCCCATTCGTCCTAAAAGGTAAATTTATATTCTTTAAAAAGGGGGTATGCACATAAAAAGATCTCAATCTCACTAATCATTAGGGAAATGCAAATTAAAGCTATATTCACACTCATTAGGGTGGCCATATCAAAAAAATTCACAGGAAATGACAAGTATGGGTGATGATGTGAAGAAATACGAACACACATTGCAGGTGCAGCCATTGTGAAAAACAGGATGGTGGTTCCTCAAAAATGTAAACACAGTCTTCCCACAGGATCCAGAAATCCCAATTCTGAGTATATATACAATAGAATTGGAAGCAAGGACCCAAATAGGTATCTGCACACCTGTATTCATAGCAGCTTGTGCACATTGGTCAAAAGTTGGAAATAACCCAAGTGTCCACTGACAAATGAATGTATAAACAACATGTGGCACATTCATACAACTGGATGTTATCCAGCCCTAAAAAGAAAAAACAATCTGACACATGCTACAATATGGATGAACCTTGAGGACATGGTGCTAAGTGAAATAAGCCAGTCACAAAAGGAATAGTAACATTTAGCAATATGGTTAAACTCATGGGAGGTCCCTAGAGTAGTCAAATTCATAGAGACAAAAAGTAGAATTGTGGGTGCCAGGGGTTGGGGAAAGGGGACTGGGGACAGGGTTTCAGTCTGAGAAGATAAAAAATTTTCTGGTGATGGTTGGTGGTGATGGCTGCACAATGTGAATGTGCTTAATGTCACTGACCTGTACACTTAACAATGGTTAAGATGGCAAATTTTACATGTTAATTTTACTACCATTAAAATTAAAATTTTAAAGGGGTTGTCAACTTATTCTGGTGACCTCCACACACAAATTCAATGCAGACAGAGTTACTAGGGTTCAGAGGGGTGGGAAGCAAGTCAAGAGACTGGCAAAGGGAGATTTAAACTGAATAGGGCCTAGCGAGGTCAGCCACAGTGAGAGGGCAAGGGGGATGAGGAGAAAAGGCATCAAAGACAAAAGGCACAAAGATAGATACGCAAAACAATGAATGAGAAGCAAACCACTGAGTATCCCAGTCCTATCCCTGCATCCCCCCACATCATTAATCTCTTGGACTTTGTGTAACCATCATAATTCAGTGAGGAGTTGGGAGGGAAAGACAAGCATACACACATGTACACATTCATACACACACACACACACACACACACACAAACTCATGCATACACACTTATGCACACACATGCACAGCCTAATATATCTACATGGCCAGCAACATCCTCATTAATGCCGTCCACTTCCCTTCCACGCTACTCAAGAGAGCCACAGGCACCTCTCAGAGGGATCCCACCAGCCTGAAATGTGTGCTATACTTACTGCCTGCTGCGGGGTTCTGAAGGAAGAGAGGAGGGAGGAAACAGCCAGCCGTCCCCTCTGACTCCTCCCCAACAAAAGGTGCTTGTCTGTGTCTTTGGGATCTGTGTACCTGACTGGCCCCTCCTACAGAAGCAGGAGAGAAAGGAGAAGCCAGGAGGTTGCCCAGTAGATTGACTATGTTCCTATGTACTCTCTCCCAACACGCTCACTGTACTGGGCTCATAAGCCAAGTCAGAATGCAGCCAGGCCTCTCACACCCAGGGCAGAGGTAGGAGAGGCACAGTGCCTCAGAAAATTCATTCCTCACACAAATCCAGCACCACGCACAGTGGGCCCCAGAAAATGCCTTTTTCATAACATAAGTCTGAGCTAAGTCATGCATCTCTCCCAGCGACCGCTTGGGAAATGCCAAGTCTTCAGAAACACAGACTTGCATAATCTCTAAGCACAGGGAACAAGAATCAGAATCCAGCAAAGTGCCCTCCCCCAGGTGGGAATTAGATTGACTATCAGAAGAAAGAGGAAAACATAATGTCTTTTTCAAGAGGACATTCTTCCTGAGAACAACCTGTGATGGACAGGAGAAGTGCAATTTAGAGAAATATGAACAAATGCAGAGTTTATTTATAATTGGCAATTAATATAGGCTCATTATGCTAATACAAGAGTGAGGAGAAGGCCAGAATTGACTTTAATGACTTTTAATTGGGTTAATTTGAGACTGCTAGCTCATTTCCCACAGAGCGGGACTGCAGTTGGGGGCTTACAGTGCACAAATCCCTTTGGGGTGGGGAGGCCTCCATCTTAAGGACAGAAGGCTGGAGGAGGAGGATGGGAAAGCACTGTCCCTGTGACTTCAGCCAATAACCCAGGCCCTCCAAAGTCCATGCTCAGCCCAGGCCAGAGGGGTCCATGACTCTGCTTATGGCAAGGGCCCCTCCAACCCCAAAATGATGACACTGCCTGGGGGCAGGGAATCAAGGCATCGGTACACATAAGACCCCGCCCAGGCTTCCCCGTGCCGGGTCATTAAGCAAAAGGCACTTGCATTTGCATGTGAACGTTGTCATTCTCTAGAAACTGCCTCTTACAGGTTTATTAAAATCATTGGTTCAGTTAACTAAAACTTGCATGCCTCCCAAACATGCCATTTTATTGGTACCTACACAGGCCCATCCACACGGAATATCAACAACATGGAGCTTTGCTGAGGGTGGACGGGCCAACGGCTCTGCTACCACCTTATAAGCCCATTTTACCTTCCCTACAACAGCCATACGCCAATTACCATTTGAAAGATGAGAAATTTGAGGTCCAGCCAAAGTCTCAGAGCTGGTCAGTGCCTGAGCCAGGATGGCCTGCTCCCTTGGCCACGAAGCCTCCCCCGGCCTAGAGAGTGGCCACCTTACTCCTGAGCCCGCAGAGGCCAGGTGTTCCTACCACCTTGTCTTCTGTCCTGTTAACCCAGACACTTCCTGCCTGGCCCTGATTTGCCCCCTAAATCGGAAAACTGGGGGCATGGGGTGAGGGTCTGGCTGTGCCCCAGAGCCATCCTGTTCCTAGAGACAGGAAGGCTGCCGCAGTGATAACAGGTTTCCTCTCGTGGGAAACAGGAGTGCGCAGGCTTGACGACGGGAGATACTGGGAGGAGCGAGAAGGCTGAGTGGGATTGAGGCGGGTGCATCCCAGCACCTTCTATTCATGCTCTGAGAACAGCTTGGGAGGAACTGGGGCATCAAAGCAATGAAGGCCAGTTTAGACATGCTTAATTTCAGAACATTCAGCTGAGTACATCCAGTGGACAGTAGAAATAGAGAGCTGAAGCTTAGAGAAGAGGTGAGTCTAGTACTAAAGATTCAAGGTGAACTTAGGTGCAAATTGCAGTTGAAGGCATGGGAATGTAAAGCAGAAAATAAAGAAGGGCAAGGATGGAACCGGCGGAAGGAGACATTCAAATGTTTGCCAAAAACCAGCCTTGGAAGCCAACTAGTCCCTAAATAACCTAACCTTGGCCTTTGCTCTTCATTACTAACATAGATCTTTACATTTACAGTAATACATAAGTGATCTTTTTCCTACTCAAAACCCAGATTTTGAAAAGAATATTCACAGGAACAGGAAAAACTGTCATCTTTAAAATGAGAACTTTCAAAATCTGGGATTGCATTAGTAAAAAGACAATGGTATGTAATGATTATACTAGCCCCTCTCAAATCCTTAGAAAAGATAAAATAAATACTTTCAGGCAAACAGAGAGAAGGCACAAAGGCCACCACCACTGTCAATCTCCCACTGGAGCAGAATTGACACCAGCCCACACGCTGTCTCCACATGGTAATCAGTGGTTAACGTGTGCTGGGAGTTAGGGAAACAGTCTGAGTTTGAAAAATGAAGTAACAGCTCCTCAGAATTAAAAAAAAAAAAAAGGAAGAGCTCTAGCCTGTTAATTCGCATGCCACACACATTAGACATTTCATAAAGTCATGGCTAGGTCACCATTAGTCCCTTGGCTTCTACATCCAGTCCCTTCTGCTCTGGATGTTCCTCCTTCACGACTTTGGTCAGTTTCTTCCTTCCACCCACTGCCTTCATGTCGGTATCCTTCATGTCGGTGTCCTCTGTCCTAGGTCTGCTTTTGTTTTCACACTTCACTCTCTCCCTGGCTGAGAAAGTCACTCTTGGTTCTCCCTCAGTCATTCAGTCTCTCCTTATACTCAATCAATCACCAGGTCCTGTCAATTATAGTTCCTGAACATTCCTCAAATCTGATCACTTCTCGCCATCACAGCTGTTGCCCTACATCAGATCACCAACATATCTATTTCTGGGACAGTCTTCCCACTCATCAATGTCTCCACCCAGCAGCTCTATTTCACAGCTTTCTTTCCATCCATTCATCTTTGTATCTATGCATCTATCTATCCATCTATCCTTCCATCAATTCACCCACTCACCCACCCATCCACCCACACATTCACCAATTTCTTCATCCACTCCCCTATTTATTCACATCCATCATACATACATACACTTACCCATCTATGCATCCATCCACCCATCTATCCATCCACCCATCCACCCACTCACCACCCATCTACCCACCCACTCATCCATCCATTCATTTATCCACACCCACCCACTGACCCACCCATTCACCAATTCGTTCATCCATGCATCCATCCCCTCATCTATTCATCCACACACCCACCATTCGTTCATCCATTATCCATCCATGCATACATTTACCCACCTATCCATCCATCCTCACACCCATCCATTCACACACCCACCATTCATCCACTCATCCACCATCCATCCACTCATCCATTATCCACCCACCCATCCATCCATCTGGTGGTCATGTGATAGTCAGTGTGTTCCCACCTAGAGAGATAGCTTGCATCTTTCCCTACAATGGCTCTTCACTACGCTTAGATAGAATATAAACTTCTCAAAGTGATAGACAATGTTCTTTAGGGTTCATCCCTGTTTACTGTCCTGACCTCATCTCTTGCAATCCTTCCATTCTTGCTTTCCAAGCTCCACACAAGGAGTTCATCTCATTCCCAAGCAGGTTACCCTCTGAGTCTCTTACCTCCATCCAGTTCTCAGCACAATCTGTTATAAGGTACAATCTTGACCACCCCCATGCCCTTATATGTAGCTATAAAAAGAGAGGTTGGGGAGAGAAAAAGAAAATCTTAAGGTCAGATTAAGCATGCCCTTGAATTTTTAAACTAAGAAAGTTGGCCTCTTTTAAATGAACTACCAAAACCTTATGTATGGAATTTCATACATCTAAACTCTTTTCTAATAATAAAGTGTGTTAGCGTAAATGTTATACGAAAACCTTCCACAGTGCAGTTTTGGTGTTAAAACATATGTTGGTGGAGCGATTCCACACATGCCATGAGGAAGTTTAGTAAGCGTTTTTCCACTAGTCTTTTGTCTCGCCTTGGACGCTTCCCTGATCAGGATGCAAGGCCCTGAAGATGAACCTGTGGAGAGGAGAGAGCGAAAAATAAAGACTTTTTTCAACATTTCCAAAGCCACTGGACCGGTATTCACCGCATTCATCCCTTCTGGCTAGTGGGTGCCCAGGCCCTATTGGTTGCTAAATATTTAGACTATCACCATAGCATGTAGGGTGCCAACTGTGCACCCAAGGAAAAAAACAAAGGACTTCCTTTCCATACAGAAAAGTCCAAATCCTTAAGCACAGGTTTAGTGAATGGCAAGTGCACAAGACAGGGTGAGTCTGCAGCCCCCAGTGCAGTCAGGTAGCTCACAGGATCGGAACGCCATGACGTTTGTCAAAGTCCTCTGCAGTTGTCTCGGTCATTCCTTAAAAGGGACAGGAAGGGATAAACCTGTCATTAACGCCTCTGCATTCATGTATCTTTAGGTGGGAGCACAAATCAGACTGCTCTAGTAATTACTTGAGAAAGAAAGGGAATTCGACTGCCTAAAAGATTCCATTTCTTCAGTAATTCCTTGAACACCCCCAGTGCAGAACATTACAGAGGCGCTCACAAAACACAAAGCATGTCTGTAGCCATTTAATAAAGCACCACACCTCACAATAGCTGCCGTTCCTGTGGTACCTGCGGCACCAGGCAGGCAGAGCAGCTCGGAGGAGCTCCGTCTCCATAATGAGAGGCCACTTTGTGCCTTGAGAGCCCAGCAGTTTTAAAACAGTTGGAGTGGACACTTGGAGTATAACTTCTTAGTCTAGAGTCGATTTACCCTCCTCCCCTAAATAATTATGTAACACCATTAATTACCCACCCTGTTATTTTACTGGCAATAAATAAGAGAAATCCTGCTATTTTTATATGAACAAACTACCTGGTTCCCATTCCCTGTGGTGGGGTAAATTCCATCACTTTCTCTCTGCTACTGATATTACAGCAGCACTGAGTCGGCTGAGATGCTTTTTTATTAAACAGTGGCTTATTAAAAATTTGATGTTAACCTTGGATGGAATTGAAGGCGGTTGGAGAGAGCCCACGGCTGCAAGCCTGGGCCCAAATATTCAAATGATGATCTTGTAGGGTCACCTAATTTCCCAGGAGACACGTGTGAGGGTTCCAAACATCTTAGTGTAGTTGGCCTTCACCATCATGAGCAACTCTGCCCTTCAGCAATTTAAAGACATCTTTCAACATGTTATTTAAGCCTCATTTTTTAGAACCTCCACAGGTTATATACCACAGGGTGAGTGTTTCCCCTCGCCTACACTTTTCCTCAGTTTGCTAGATTGAAAATGGAAGAGAAAAATTGAGTTTGAAAAACCTTTTTTCCCCCAAATGCCTCTTTCTTATAATGGGAGGGGAAATGCAAGTTTTATAAACGTATGCTTTTTAGCACACCCAAAGGGAGTCGTGGGCTGGGACCCACCACGGTCACTTCGATCAGAAACCTCTGTGGGACCCTAAGACCTGGGGTTATTCCTGATTTCAGCACTTACTGACAGTGGGACCCGGGCAAGCTCGAGATAGATCATGGTTAATCCGTACATGGAAAATCTAGAACTTTCCTCAGTGCCTGAATTGTATATTCTCTTGCTAACAGGAACAAAAGGTATACATTACAGACTGTAAGGGTATAGGAACATTCTTGAAAATTTTGACTACACAGAGTCTTTGATAGATAACGTTCTCCTCAAAATTCTAGTCACTCGCCACTGGCATGAGTTTACTATTTCTAAAACAAACACCCAGTTATGGCTACAGTACATTTCTCTTCATTCACTTCATCTATTTGAAATCATTAGTCTTATGTGTTCTGGTTGTTTACTTTTTGTCCTTGAAAAGCAATAAGCACGTATGCAAACTAATAAATATTGATCAAACACCTACTGTGAGTTCGAGCACTGTGTTCAACACAGTGGCAGACTGCAATCTATTCCAAATGCCTGGCATTTGTCTAAGTGCTAATTTCTGCATTTGAAGGGGATTTCCAAACATTGGCTCAAGCCTGGCGTTCACTGTGACATTTTCAGAACATATTATCAATGATGTCTCTGATGATTTTTGTTCAACAAAAGCCATTACTGCAAACTGGCTCACTTAGAAAGCTCTGTGAGATGAATGGTTTGGACTTGGAGGACCCATGTGGACCACATCGGTGCTACCATTCTGTAGAGGTGTCACTCTGGGTGAGTCAGTGAGCCCCTCCTAGCCTCCGTTTTTTTTTGTGTTTTGTTTTTTTTTTGTATAACGAGGAAATCAAAGCCCGCTTCCTAAGGCATTCGGGGAAGGCATTCCTTAAATAACCCATCTATGACAGAGGCACCACGCTGCTCCCTAAGGCAGGAGGAGCCCGCCTGCTGAATGGAAGCTCTTTGGGTCTGCAGAGCATTGGAGGGGTGTCTGCTGACGTGAGATTGGGCCCAGGAGAGAGCTAATGAGAGAAGCTTTGGAGGAGGACGTGCAACAAGAAGGGCAACACGGAGGCTGAGCAAGAGAGACTCTGACCATGCGCTGGCTGACACAGCCTGGGAGGGGGCATGGCACAGGGGCTGGAGGGTTCCTGGCCCTAACCTTGGTGTCCAGGTGTTTGTACTGTGCAGCGTGAAGCCCTCACTCTCGTCAAAACTTCAGCACAGTATCCACTGCCTGAGTGCATTGTGGGCACTTGGTTTCACAGCCTTTAGGGAAGTGAGCTGGTTCTCCGGCTGGGCCCGTGAGCACTGGGTCTGGGACAATGCATGAGAGGCCCCGAGAGTACCTAGACAGACCTCCGCAGGGCCAGGAACCCACAGCGGACACTGGAAGTGGGTGTGGGATAACCTTGCGGTTCTGAAGGGGCAGAGGCCATGCAGACCCCTGAGTGCCACTTGAATGTGCTCAGCAGTGTTTCTAGAACAAATTAAGTAGACAACCTGTTTTATTTGGATTGACTTGAGCAAAGCAAGTCAGATCTTAGGAGATCCTCACTGCCTTCGGTTACACATATGCCACCACAATCCAGGCTCTGTGCTGATCCCCATGCAACTAGTTCCCTAACCAAGTAGTTCAGACCCTATCTCCAGGCCTACGCCCTCAGTCCTATTCAGGCTGTGGATAAATGAAATACTGGGAGAGCACCTTTGCCAAAAGGATATGTGACAAAGTTCAATAGGTTCTAAAAAGGGCCTTTGACACATGGACCCAACAGTGAGGAGTCACACACGTCCCTGAGAGGCAGCGCTGTCTCAGGCAGTCCAGAACTGCTCCCGTCCACATCCTGGGCTTTTCCCCTTCGCCTGGGTACCCATCACCTCAGCATGTCCAGCCTCCTGAACTTGCAGGCACTCCATCCCGGCCAGGCATCCTAGAATGCTGCCAGTGGGCCCCAGCTCTGCCTCAGTCTCCTTCCTGCCCGAGCAGCCACACCTGGGCACAAGGACCACAGTGCCCCTTTCTCTGGCAACGTTCCTCTTGTCCTTGTTCGTTGCCCTCGGTTTTCAGAGTCCTTTCCCCAGCACCACCCCCCTCTACCCCATAATCCATCCCTGCATCTAAGGCCCAGTTCAGAGTCCCAGAGTGAGAGGAAAAATGGCCAGAATTTCCGAAGTTTTAGAGCCCCTCCCTTCTGGCTGCCGCTGCCAACCTCACCCAGGCCTCACCCGCAGCCTGGATTTCTCCCAGTATAGCTGGGTCACATGAGTAAGACGAAGGAATTCTTTACTCCACTAGCAACTGCAGAGTTCCCACTATGAAAGGTGAGTCATTAATACAAAGTGTACATTGTATGCTTCTTAAGTGAATCTCATGGTGAGCCTTTGCCAAGTGGAGCTCATAGAGATACTGGGGCCAGAGCTGGTGGTAACCGCTGTGTCCTGATCCCTTCAGCGTACAGGACACACAAGGAGAGTGACCACACTTACCCAGGGTCTGGCCATCCCCTGGCACCACTCAGAGGCAGGGACACAGAACTCCAGGGATGGAGTCGCCATCCCTCCTTCCCAGTAACACTTCAATTTTTTGTGTATCAAGGGCAGCCACAAAACAAGATCTCCATGCCTACCTACCAGAATCTTACAAGTTGATAGAGAGACCTTAACTGGGTTTGGTCATGGTTCCGTCCCTGATGGTCTTAGCAACACATTACTCTCTCAAGGCTGAATCCTTGAAACAGCTCCCCCTGCAGGCGTGGTGGGCGGAATGCACATGCCCAGGACAGGGAAGCGAGTGAAGAGACTCCCATTGCCCAGGTCCCGCTCACAGCATGGTGGCGTCCTCAATGACTTCCAGAAGTGAGTTGCAACCTCTTTTACCTTCTTCATCCTTTTACTGTGACTTCACTCTCCCCTTATGCAAAAGCAGCTCTTCTTGCAAAGGTATGGCATACTCATCCCACAAATGTATAAGCGACTGGTAAGGCTGATGCCAAGTGGCAGTGTGTGCCAAAGCAGGAAAGCTCTAAGTGTGGGATTTCAGTTCTCACCAAAAGGTGAGAGGGCTGCTTTCCTTCTGGCTGCGTGAGGAGGGCTCTCCCCTTCCTAAACCTGGCCACACAGGGGAGCAGTATCTGACTCAATAGGACACATGAGGGACAGCCAGCAGGCATAGGACAGCTCTTCGTACTCACAGCAGCAGCTCAAAATATCCTGGCCAATGGTGATCCAGGATCTGCTTACTGATATTCTGATGAATTTGGGGATTTTTCCTATTCTTCTCATGTGAAAGCAAAAAAATTTCAAGTCAAAAATTTTTTTCTAGATATGATGGACTATATATAGAAAAAAAAAGACTAGAAGAATCACACCAGAGATTAAGAACAGTTGCCTTCAGGTAATTTTTATTATTTTTATTTTTCTATAATGAGCTTATATTACTTTTAAAAAGAAAAAAACTTTTGAAATTTAATGATTACAGGGTGGATTTTATATGGGCAACAAAAAAATTGTAATGGCAATTTCAAAGCATATAGAAAGCATAAGGTAATAACTGACTATAAAAAAAAATAGACAATGAAAGTGTGCTGATTTTATTTTTGTCACTGGTGTTCCAACCTACATTGTTTCTTGTGCCATATTGCTAATCCTATTTGAATAAGTTTGACCAAATAAACAAATGCCCTATGCTGTAGGAATAAATTATTTATGTATTTGAGATCTGACAGGGACTTTTCGAAATGCCATCAGCTGCAGGTGACAGCCTATTTCTACCTTTGATCTTGGATAGAGTCACCAGGCTTGGGGGGGCGGGGGGAGGTCTCAGAACCTTCCTGGCACCCCCCTTCCCACATTTCTCCTCCATCCTCTCCCCATATCCCCAGAGTGCCTGGAGGTTCAGAGAGAGAATCAAGGGTCTGGCCCTTTCTCTGCTTCCTAGGCTGACATCAGACATGGTTTAGAAAGCCCTGAACTTAACTCTTTTGAATTCATTTCATTTCATCAATTTTTAACTCTCTGTTTTGAAAGGGTTTGTTTGTTGTTTAATGAGTCCCGTGCTGAGTATTTTCCGCCTATCCCTCCCTCTGCACTCTGTCCCCTCCTGTTCTGTCTGGGCCTGGGAAGCCATCACCCATTTCTTTTGCTTCTGAATGATTCCTGCCAGTGGGAGACATTTGTATAAAATGAGAGCATTCCAGAAAAGAGTCTGTGCTGTATTTGTCAAGCCAGGCTGCGGCTTAGCAGTGGCCACCCTCCTCCATCTAAAATCACAGTTTCAGGCACGCAGCCCACAGCTGCGGGGGAGGGGGGAGGGGCGGGGGGCAGAGAGAGGTGGGCTTCTGCATGCTCCCTGGCCCCTCATCTCTCCAACTTCTTTACAGAGAATTATTTTTCTAATCTCTCTCATTTACCCCTTTTGAAGGTGCCACATATCTCCTGCCGGGACGCCATCCTGTAGATGTGCACCATCTGTTAGAACAGCAATACCGAAGCTATTCATAAGAATAAGTAGACATATATTGGGAGAGTATGCAAATCCTTTTGCATGCAGAGAACACAGCTCGAGGTCCCCCTTCTCAATCAGTATTCATGTAAGCGCCCCTCTAAGGGTTCCTTTCCTATCCAGGTGGCCACGAACATTTCTAAATATCTACAGGTTGAGAGTTTAGGAAGGGGCGCAGGTGGATAATCTGGCACACAGGAGAGGGCTGGCACATCTGGGAGACCTGGGTCTCTTCAACCTCCACCCTTCACGTCCAGTACGACCCTACTGAGGACAGACCCTGCAGTCTGCCCAGCATCACAGGCCATGCACAGAGTCTTGCTCAAAATTAATAAGACAGTGCCATTCTCTCTTCTCAGATACTGGTCACAGAGCATCTGTTTCTCATGTTCTGCAGAAAGCATTTGTTGGAGCCTCCTCAGTAACAGACCTGGCTGTTTGCAGAGGCAGAAGCGGGTTCTCTGATGGTTCCAGGGCAGCGGGAGCAGGAACCAGACAAGCTTTGTCAAGTGTGAATGGAGGGGAACAGCACGCAGGGCCTGAGGGGCTGCTTTGAAGGAGTTTAGCACATGGGTGATGTCAGTAACACTCCAGAGCACTGGGTCCTAAAATAAGACGAGGTGGACCTGAGGTCTGGCTGGAGCTGTCTGTAGGTTTGGAAGTGAGTTAGGACACAGGCCCTTTACAAAACGGATGGGAAAGATGATGGCGCAGAAGGAACTTTTGCTTTGTATGTAATGCTACATCCTGAAAATCGTTGATCTCCAAGGGAAGGGTGAAAGATTTCAAGCCAATTGCCTTCCGTTTATAAAGTCTGTTTGTGCCCAGGATAAGAGACAAAATGTTTTGTCCCTCTCAAAATAGAGTAAATTGTGTCTTCTTGGACATGAAATGTTCTGGCTGTGATTGTACTGTTTATTGCTTCAAGATGCTGTTTGTTCTCATCTCAGTTTTAATGATTTGACCGTAGTAAAGCTGAACACTCGCTCCATGAATTCTCTTTTCCTGAGCATTACAGGGAAATGGATTTTGGAAGGTAGATTTTCAACAATAATCAATTCAGATATCTTTCCCTTTTCAGAAACCCAACAAGTTCTCAGATTAAGGAATGCATTCATTATTGAAGAGTCAATCAGATTGATTACCATATTTTAGCAAATCCAAGCTATTACAATAGAGACATCCTGATTTTAAAAAAATATTTAAATATTGAAAAGTTCATGTTAGACAGGATGAGATACAGCAGTAAAAATAGCCAACATTTATTGAGAGTTTATCATGTACTAACTGTAATTCTAAGAACTTTGGCAAATTCTAAGTATTAGCTCATTTAAACCACAGCACAAGCCCATGAGTAGATATTATTACCTTCCCAAGGTCATAGATGTGTAAAACCAGGGTCAGAGAGGGAAGATGGCAGAGCCAGGATGTACCCAGACAGTTGGGCACCAGGGTCTCCAGCCCATCATTCCCTGTCAATTATTCCTGGTACCAACCAAAGGGATGTCCACTCTCTATGGGCAGTGTTATGCTTAAATTCCAGCATCTAGTTAAGGTCAACAAAGTCCAACTGCTTGCTAAGTGAAACAAATCCTATCTAATAAAAGAGTAATATGCAAATTGACCATACCTCCACTATACCCACGAGCCATGTCCACAAGCCACGCCCACCAGCCAATGAGGAGCGGTTATGCAAATTAACCCAACCAAGATGGCTGCGGCCACAGAGAGCAGGAGGGAGGTTTGGGGTTCCCCAGCAATGGAAGAAGCCAAGCTTTCCGCCTGCCCTTGCTGGCCTAGGCCTCCACTCAAGGCTACAAAGTTTCAATGATAGAAGATAAATAAATCAAGCAGAAATGGTGGCAGCCACGGAGCTGGAAAGAGCAGGAGGCTAGGGTTGCCCCCAGTGATGGAGGAAGCCAAGCTTCTGCAGCCCTGGCCTGCCTTGGCCTCTGCTTAAGGCTACAAAGTTTCAATTATAGAAGATACATAAATCCCAACAGAAATGGCTCCCGCCATGGAGCAAGCAGGAGGCTTGGCTCCACTCCAGGCTACAAAGTTTCAATTGTAGAAGATAAATAAATCCCAGATCCCAAGGCCTCTGCTTGGGTTGCTGGGGGGCGTGGCCGGCCTGCAAACCACCACAGGCCCCTCGCCCAGGCCACCCCACACCCTAAGGGAACCCCCACCCTGATCTGGGACACCTTTCAGGGCAAACAAGCTGGCCCCCACCTGTGCACCAGGCCTCTATCCTATCTAATAAAAGAGTAATATGCAAATTGACCATCACTCCAACACACAAGATGGCTGCCCCCATGTGGTCAAAGATCCTGCCTCCATGTAGACACAAGATGGCCAGCAGGGGAGGGCAGTTGGGAGGGACCAGGCCTGCAAGGGAGGGCAGTTGGGGGTTATCAAGCCTGCAGGGTAGGGCAGTTAGGGGTGACCAGGCTGGCAGAGGATGGAAGTTGGGGGTGACCGGGCCTGCAGGGAAGGGCAGTTGGGGGGGACCCAGGCCTGCAGTGGAGAGCACTTGGGGGGGGGGGAGGGACCAGTCCTGCAGGGGAGGGCAGTTAGGGGCAATCAGGCTGGCAGGGGAGCAGTTAGGCATCAATCAGGCTGGCAGGGGAGTGGTTAGAGGGTGATCAGGCTGTCAGGCAGAAGCGGTTAGGGGCAATCAGGAAGGTAGGCAGGTGAGCAGTTGGGAGCCAGCAGTCCCGGATTGTGAGAGGGATGTCTGACTGCCCGTTTAGGCCCGATCCTACCCTCAAGGGGTCCCAGATTGGAGAGGGTGCAGGCTGGGCTGAGGAAATCCCCCCCTCCGTGCTCGAATTTTGTGCACCGGGCCTCTAGTACTATTATAAAGATGAATGCCTTTAATGAGAGCAGTACTTACCAAGAGTTGCGTAAATAACCATAATATTAAGACTTCAAAGACCAAGAGAGACGCAGTCCATAGTTCTGTAATCTGACCCATTTTTTACAGAATTGTACAGCCAGAGAGGTCACTGATTACTCTATCCTTAGACCAAAAACAGAAAGCAGTTCCTACCCTAGCCATCCCCCAGTCAACCCCACCCCCACTGGACAGTGAGCAACCATGGGAACATGCTCACACAGATTGGACCCTCACACACTTAGGGCTGCCAGGACCTCAGAATTCCCTGTGCAAATTCCCTAGGCCTGCAAGGACTTAAGGCCAGAAAAGTGGCTAATGTCAGGAACCAAAAGATGGGTGGTTTCAAATAATAAACAAATCCAAAAGAAGGACAATTATATATTTATATACAAAGGTGATAAACTATTTTTAAAGAATTAAAATGACCCAGGCTGAAGGGACGTTCGTACTGCCAGATTGCATATTAATGCTTAGTGTTGTTCATTGAGGGCACTGTTAGGTTTTCCTTAATTATTTTTCCTTTAAATTTATGTTTTCAATCTTTACTTAAAATCTAGGTTAACAGTAAAAATGTTTAGCAGCACTCAACTATAATTATTTAAATAAAATCAATAATAAATCCAATTGTATAGATGATGCATGTTATAAAGTGTACTTTTATACACAACCTTTAAAATTAAAGATACCTGTAATATAATATTGAGAAAGTAATAATAATTAACTTTAATAATAATAGCAAACATTGTCTCCAGAAATAAGCATCCTTGTAAGTTCTTAAACATCAATTGTAAAGGACACCAAAATCATGATGTAGGAAATAAATATTCTTCATGTTTCAAATACACACTAGATATTTCAAGAATGATTTTTTTTTTTTAGTGGCTCAGTGGTTGAGCATTAACCCATGAACCAGGAGGTCACAGTTCAATTCCTGGTCAGATTGTGGACTCGATCCCCAGTAGGGGGAGTGCAGGAGGCAGCTGATAGCTGATTCTCTCTCATCATTGATGTTTCTATTTCTATTTCTCTCTCCCTCTCCCTCTCCCTTCCTCTCTCTAAAATCAATATAGAACATTTTTAATCCTCTAACTAAATGCTTCATACCCAGTGCCAGAAATTTTGATATAACAATTATATCCTAAAACATTATTTTGCCTTTTCAAAAAGAAAGGAAATAAGATTTGGAGAATGTATCCAATACCTACCAAAGAATGTTACAGTCTTTTTTTTTTTTTTTTTTACTTTTGATATAAAACATCCCAGATAGCTGATGGATGCTATTCTTAGTATTGTACACTGAAGCAAAACTAAATCTAGGGTAAAATAGACGATTGCATCTTTTCAGATTTGGTTTTCAGTAACCTGTAATTTTTCAGAAATAGCTGGAGGAAGATTCAGCTATTATGTTTATGAAATGTGTGCCTGGGGTGAGAACATAACCTAAAGTGAGATTTGTATATCTGATGTGTTGGCCGTGTACAAGAAGCAATCATCTGTAAGTAAGCTCTTAATTTTCAATAGCACAAGGAAATCTTCCAAGTCATGACAGGCTTTGTACCAGATCTTTGACCTTTGGAGATGTGATTTGCATAGAACAGTAGAAAAGCATTAACCTAAGCCCCTAAAGTTTCAGAGAGGAGAAGGTCGAGTAGTGAAGATGAAAACATAAAAAATAGAAACACAGTAATGCAATTTTTTACAGATAATTATCTGCATAATGTCCTTTGAAATTGTTGACATTGGCTGTCAGCATTTAAAAATGGCCTATTTTGTACCCAATTTTTATATCTAACCTTTTTTTAATAATCAAAAGTCACCATTAATTTTATCTATATTTGATTCCTTAAAAAGTAAAAATATTCATTCAAACATTCTTATGACATTCTCAGTACACTTCCTTGAACTGTAGAAAAGCTAGTCTAGCCAAGGTAACCAAATTCAGTGATAATCAAGGATTAAAAAGTTTAAATGATGTTAATGGGAGAATAGAGGCCCATAAAAATAAATAATGAAATGCCTTTAGACTTCATTGACACTCATCTTATTGCAAATTCACATTTGCCTTCACATTTATGGGATCAGTCCACCTTGTGTTAGGAAACATTACTGAGATGACTCAAGTCACAATGGGACATTTCAATGTTTTCCTCCGTGGATTTTTACCCCTTTTTCTTTTTTCCTCCCTCCTCCACTTTGATAATCAATTCTACATTTAAAATAAAGATCATTAGAGAAAACTAAGTCAGTCAATCTCACATCTGTCAGAAACTGCCATGATCTGATCCACTAAGCATGATTTCACACGCCAGGAGAAGCACTTACTGCAATCTCTGATTGCTGATCTAGGTCACCTGTGCAGTGTGAGAGGCGAGTGACTGCCTGTGTTCCATAGAGTAAGCTAGCCGCAGTGGGGGGGTCAGCCTCTCACTCTTCGTGGAAACCAGAGAAGCTGCTGCCACCCATACTGGTCTCGACTGCACCCCAGAGCATGAGACAGGAGCCTTGAGATGGTGGTGGACACTCAGCCCTGATGGGCCACCAGATTGGAGAGCAAAGACTTGGTGTCACCAGACAATGCAAGAGGAACAAACAGGCAAGGCGTCACCATACAGGCTGTGATGCATGAGCTGGGGTGGTCCTAGAGGAGCTTGCAGAATCTAAAGCAGGGACCCCCGTCCAGCAATTGGAGGGTTTATCATGACAGGTTTCTGTGTCTCACCTGAGAAAGCTCTAGATTAAAACCCTGCCTTATTGGTGTGTCTGCCCTCCTAAGTCCTTGAATCACTCACCCCATCTGTGCTGGGAGACCCAAATCTCGGGGTGGGGGGAAAGAATACCTCCTCTTCCAACAGAGATGGACACTCATCTCTTGGGTATGAGACTGCCATGGGGGCCTAGATAGGGAGGACAAGAGGTTCCTTGTCATCAGACCAAGGTTGAAACCAGAGCATGGATAGGAGTGTGGGTACAGCACGCAGCTGGGGAGTGAAAGAACTGACAGTGATCAGCTGAGAGGGGTAGAGAACACCCTTACATTCTGCCCTCTGCTGTTACAAATTTCATGCACAACACTACCCATCCAACTTGTCTGGTAGAAGACTCACCCTCCATGGCGACACTCAGTCTTCGATTCCAGGCTGAAGGCTGCTTGGGTGGAATGGCCACCATGATCCTCAGTGCAGCCTGTCTCACACGCCTGGGCAGATGTAAGGGGCTGTGTTGGGACCAGTAGTGCATGTGGACACTGTCGCCTGTAACAGCTTATGTCATGGCATCATTCACTACCGAGAGTGGAATGCAGGAAAAAATGCACTTGGCCATCCAAAGTAGGGACAATAAGGAGAACCCGCTTTTCTCAATAACCGGAGAGAAAAATCAGGCAGAAGACTAGAATCCCAAACACCAAGTTTCCCTTTCCAAACACCGGCCCACCGACTAGGCTGCCCTCCTGGGATTGTTGAATCCCCATAACCACCCAACAAAAACCCTTCACCCTCCCACTCTCCTTACCACACATGTGAGAAAAAGTATAGCCACTGCACGTTAAAACAGAAACTAATGGTTAAAAGGAGAACTTTCCATCAAGAGCACCAAATAGTTAGAATGAAGAAAATTATAATTTTCCGGTTGAAAACAAGCTGTGATACTTGATCAATTGTTTCCATACTGAACAAACTCTATTTCTTTCTCATTTCTTTCACAGTAAAAATTATCCGTGAACTTTTCTTTGTCATTCCCTTTACAAGAAGTTGAAAGCTAATTCTTTGACAATTAGCAATCTTTTCTTTCACATCATTTCAACTTTAGCATAAGAATAAAGCCACCACGCAATGCAACTCTGTCAGTGGCAGAAAGTAAGAAGGAACTTGTCAGGGGGTTTTCTGACAAAGTATATAGTGAAAGCTAAAAGAATCCTGGCTTTTTTTTTCCCCCAAAAAATGAATGAGAAATAAATTTAAAAATCAAAATTTATTAAGGTGCTCAAGATACTGAAAAGCACAGAAGACTAACTGCAGCTGAGTATAATATACACAATTAGAATCCTCATTTTGAAAGGCTTCAATGAAAGTCATATTTGTTAGAGTTGAAAACACTCTGAGGTATGTTAAGTAAAGCATGAAAACATACACTCGTGTAAACTAATTGGATAATGGCATATATTGCCACAACTGTCAGCTTCCACTGTGCCTTTAAAAGTTCCTTTTGTTAAGCACACAATTTCATTGTTAAAATACAAAAAAAACAACACAAAAAATACCTGTTAGGCAGCATTAAACCTAACACACATCCCTAGCACGTCTGAGTGCCAATAAACACTCGGCTATTCCCTCGTTTTCTGTTTTCTGATTGTTTCCTTGGGGCAGGCTTGCCGTTTATTGATTCATCCTCTGAAACTGTCAAAGTTTAGTAGTTTAAAACTGCGCACTCTGGTATTCATTTCAGTTTCTCCATCCCTCAGCTCTGAACCAAGAATGGAGTTTGCAGAACCCTGAGGCTAAGCCAGAAAAATACCCATTGTTTCTTGGGACCCTCAAAAAAAAAAAGGTAACTCAGAGTGAAACTATCCTGGACATAAAAAGAACCAGTGTCTGCCAAACAATCAAAATGCAGCGAGAATAGCATTGTTCTGACCAGTGTTAACCTGCCCACGCCAGCCAACCGGTACAATTCCCAGCATTCAAAAGGTCTTTTCCTCTCTTTCCTTTCTATTAGCCCATTGAACTATTTTCAGATCCAAGAAATTGGAACTTAAAAGGCAACCCAAAGGAACAGCTAAAGCAGTCTATCAGAAGGAACCTCAATGGTCGAGTTAACGCTTCATTATTCTTACAGCTCTGTATTAAATGGTAACAGAACATGACCTCCAAGGAACGTCCCCTTTATCTGACTGGCCCAGTCCCCTACATGGGGGTCCAGGAACACTACCTCTATTTTCATAATCCAACATAAAGATGGCACTATCCCCAGCACCTAACTTTTCACCAACTTGTGAGAGAGAACAAAAGTCGCTGCTGCCCAAGCAGCAACAGTCAGTGATGAATCCATACATGGCAATTCCAGCCTCACCTAAATCCCAGCAGCATGATCCTCCCGCACAGGGGCTTCCAAGCTGAGTTCAGCAAGCACAGCCCTCACCAGAAGAAACAGTGCTTCTGCCCCCGGGTCACACAGTGCCCTGCACCCAGGCTCCCCAGGTCCTCAAGGGCTCCCAACACAGCCCCAGTGGCCAGCAGACATGCCCAGGCTCCCTCCAAAGGTCCCGCACCATCTCAGCAGCAGAGCCACCCTGGATCCACCTCTGACCCCATTGGAAGTCACCACAGTTCAGACAACCAGACACTCTCCCTCCACACCTCACGACAATCAGGGAAAACGCACAGCAAACTATCCCCCCAACATTCACCCCTCTTCCCATGAAACCCAAGGATGCCCTCCTCCTCCAGCAGCCTACCTCCCATGCCCACGTCCGGATGCCTGTCTGGTCCAGGGCTCTGGGACTCCAGTCCTCCTGGTGCTGAGAGCCAGCTCCTGCAAATTGCGAACGTCCTGTGGCAGCAGGCTGGGTCTCCAGCGGCCGAGGCAGCCGTGGCCGAGATGAGCACAGCTGGAGACCAATTAACCAAACGTTATATAGCAGCAACAAATCAACAAGGAAAACCTGTGCACAAATCAAGCAAAGTGCTATTTCAGAGGGACGCTGAAAGCTGAAGCCACCCAACGCTACATTTCTTCTTCAAGATCATTCCAGCCAGCTCCTTCTGCTATTTTTACTGTACCATAATGCACTAGGTCTGGCTTTTACCCTATTGAAAGAACATGAATATATTATTATCCACACAAAAGAGCAGGTTATTGTTTATGAATTACCAGCCTTCCCAGCAACAAAGGCTATTTTCATAAGAAAACTCAATTTCATTTTAGCTCCAATTTGATTACCAGCTGAAGAAAAGAAGCTCTGCTCCTAACCCTCAAAGGATTTTTATTCATACCATTGAATGGGCTTTATTGCTTCCTTTTCAAAACTGACGTAGAAAGCTTTTAGAGTAAAACATTGACAAAAAATTATTGCGCTGCTATTTTGTGCAATAACAGAGCTGAAGAGGGCAATGATTTCTCAGCCATCCTTCACTGTACTTCAGAATAGCAAAGGCTAGAATTAATGACAGACCAGAGAGAGGAGGCAAGCTCAGGTCTCACAATGCACGTCAAATCTAAATGATCACTGTACACTGAAAAGCCCCCAAAAAAGCCCACAGCTGATTGATTCGTGGCTTTCACAAGAAAGACAGGCTTGAAGAGTTTATTGCACCACAATTTACTCGGAATTATCATAAAAATAAATGTAGAGGCTGAATGTCACCCTGGCACACTCCAAAAACACACACCCTGGGACAAAGTTCACGGAGGCATTATCGCATGCACACTCTCGCAGCCGGAGCTGAGCCTGTCAGGGTGTCATTGATGGCGGCTTAACTCCCTGTTGACATGTTGGGCCAGGCTTGACTTGGGCTCCATGGAGAATATCCCCCGCCACACACACACACACACACACACACACACACACACACACACACACACTGGGATATGTTTCCATCTACACCATTTAAAAGGGAAAAATCTGCAGCTGCAAATAAATAGCCTAATGTCCCAGAGGCCAGACCTGCTTTGGTCTCCCTTGCTTCACAGCTGGACTGTGCTGGGGCTGCCCTGGAGGGTGTGTGTCTGCTGGCTTGTTTGTTTTCATTCCCCAAGGAGGCTGTAAGTTTACAAGGACTCAATTGCCCACAAGAACAGTTTGCGGGTAAATATTTAAATGATACAGGTAGTTGTCGTTAAAATGGCTTTCTCCACATGCACGGCACTTCTCTTTTCATTAAAATTTGAACAATAATGGCTAAGCTAGTGGGGTTGCCAAAGAAGCCTGCACTTGATATTATGCAAATAGAGCCTACAGTCTAATAACTAGGTGTTCCAGGTGACCCAGCCAATGGCCTGATCCTATAGATGCCTCAGGGAAGATCGAACCAACCAAAACTGAAAGGATTTTCTTAAAACCTATTAGCCAAGAAGTTATCTCTTCTACTTGCTTATATATATATGCCACAATTCAATGTTGTATTGGCAAAGCAACATTTAAAAACAAACGCAGTCGTTAGAGCATGGGCCAGCACACTGAAGGGTCATGGGTTTGATCCCAGGTCAAGGGCATGTAACTAGGTTGTGGGTTCCCTCCAGCCGCGTGCAGGAGGCAACCAGTCAATGTGTCTCTCTCACATATAGTTTCTCTCTCTCCCCCTTCTTCCATCCCTCCCTTCTACTCTCTCTGAAAGCAATGCAAAAAAATATCTTCAGGTGAGAATTAACAAAACAAAACAAAACAAAACAAAACAAAACAAAAACAAAAAAACAAAAAAAACAATGAAAGGCAAACTACCCCAATTGGCCATCACATTTTTTTAAAGGTATTTAATTCAAAAGTGAAATGCCGGTGTTTTGCCCTTCTTTGAGCCTCACTGTTCAGTAGGAAATGGAAGATTTCCAGTTGTTGTAAGTCATTTTCAATGACTCTTTCCACCCCAGCCCCTTCATTGCTCCAGAATGGCCACTATGTTGTAACCACTAGTATTGTATGTTGACAATGTCAAAACTAATATTTAAAAAGCCAAACTTCCATCAAGCATTCTTATGCTTACAGATAGTTAAATGCTCAGCATTGGTATCACAACAGAAAGCCAAAACAATTAATGTATGTTGCACCTTTCTTTTGGTTTCTTGGCATTCTGCACAGCCTGTCCAATTAATAATATACAATTGATTCTGCAGTCGAATATTCACGGTATTTATGTTCTAAAAGGCTACTGAATTCGAAAATACTGACCATGGCTCCTGGGGAAATAGAGGGTTAGTTTCCTGTGAGCCTCTGGTCCCAACATGTTCATCAACCAATCACTTCATAGCCTTGTTTTACATGTTTCTGTGTAAAGACATTTTAATATACAGTGTTGATTCAGTAACATTGAACTCACAGCCAATAGCAACAGAACTTAGGCCTGAAGGGAGCTCATCTAACACACATTTTCTCCATGAGACACATCACAGCTTCTTGCCCTAGGAACACCAGACAGCACTTAAGCACAGAAATTTGAACAATGTGGCGCTAGGACTGTGAAAAGGACACGTGTTTATAGTATTAGAACTGAAACAAGAAGGGAGGGTATTGTCTCGTTCCACCTCAGCCAGGAACTTTCAAGATGGTTGACTCAAGTGTTTCACTGCACACTCCACACATGTCCACGACTGACCTCGAGAGCTGCAACTATTGACGTGGGGTTGCAAACGAGCTTTAGCCAGGAGCTGAATTTGCAGAGACAGAGCCCATGAATAATGGGGATCAACTTTATTCTTTTTTTTTACTTGAGGCCATTTGCTATTGTGTCCAGAAAGCTGCTGTGGACTTAACTGTTAAAGCCCTAACCCCCAATGTGACTGCACTGGAAGGTGGGTCCTTTAGGAGCTATTTAAGGTTAAATGAGGTCATAAGGGTAGGGCCCTGATTGGATACAGCTGATGGTTCTATACAAGGAGGAAGAGAAAAAGAAAGGTCTCATTCTCTGTATGAACGTACTGAGAAAAAAGCCGTGTGAGGACACAGCAAGAAGACAGCCATCTCCAAGCAAGCAGAGAGCCCTCACTAGACACCAAGTCTACCAGCACCTTGATCTTGGATGACTAGCCTCCAGAATTATGAGAAATAAATGTCTGTTGTTTAAGCCTCTCAGGCTACAGTATTTTATGGCAGCCCTAGCTGACTAGGACAAAAACAAAAACTGGAACAGAGATGTGGCATTATCTATCAACCAATAATCATTAGTTGAACTACTGTTTATTGTCCACAATGAGCAGGACAGAAGCTGGCTGACTGGAATGTTATAGAGAGATGTAAAGTGGACTGTAAGGAACACCAGGCCTGTGTGGAGGAAAGGTGGCCCTTGAGGCTGGTATGAAGGAGCAATTGCTCTGAGGAAAAAAAGAGCAGCAGTTCCCCAGGTTGGGGAGGAGGTAGGTCTGCCTAGAGCAGGGAGCCAGGAAACAAGGCTGCAGATAAGGAGTCACTGGGAGCGAGCCAGTGGGGCCTGGGTACCCACCCAACAGAGGGGCTATTTCTCCAAATATGGGCCTTGGACTCCTGATGTCACCATCACCTAGGAATTTAAGAGAAAGAGAAGTTTCTGGGTCTCCCTTGTCATAGGGCCCTGGAAATCTGCTCTTCTAACTCATATCCAGGTGACCCCCTGCTCCTCCTTAAGTTAGAAAAATGCTACTACCAGTTGAGCTGATAAGAAAGTCAAATTGATCTTTGAGAGGTTCAGAATGTCCTGCTACTCTCTAGCCCAGTGGTCGGCAAACTGCGGCTTGCGAGCCACATCATAGGAGACATTCAATAGTCACTAGACATTTAAGAAGCAGGTGAAGCTGTTGTAAAACTTGTTACTCAAAATCACTTCCAATTCTTTCACTGGTTGTCCAGATTTTATCTTATTTTACACGTTATGTGCCCAAATTATGATCTAGAAGTTGAAGTCTGTGATTTGATTGTGTACTTACACCTCTCTATTCTCCTCTTTTTCTCCCTCCTCCAATTATTAAAAGATAGAGAATCTGGCCTCATGTAGTTGGCTCACAAACTCTTACAATAAATGCACATCCTCAAATTAGAATCCAGATGGGTATAGGCCACTTCAGCCTCTATTTACACATACAGAACAGTAAGAAAATGAGCCAGACTCAACCCAGAGTATAAATTTAGAAATTTTCAATTTAAAATCTTTCTGAATTTTGACAAGAATCTTTTGAACTTGGTTCAATATTGTTGCTCCATTGATGGGCTAAGTAATAAGTTCCAAGTCTCCTCAGTCGGTACTTGGGAACAGGTATGGCCATCCTCTTCCATTAAAGTACATACCCCAGTTGCACATACCTGCAACCTGAAGTGAGAACCATGCCCAAAATGTGCACTGGATCTGTCCTCATTCTCCCTTTCCCCCAGAAAATGCATCCAAACAACCAAGAGAATGACCACTGAAGTCTCGGGAAGGAAATTTGTGCCCAGTCACCCACTTCCATGCAGCCCCTCAGGAGCCTTGCTACTGAGTAAAAGCCTAGGTTGGCCTACTGATGAGTTTCAGGATGACACTATTTTAATATGAGGAGCATACATGACTTTGGGACTAACAATGCACAGCATTAACCAGCCATGGAGCAGTCCTATTTTTACCCAGTATGTTCTAATGGCAATTCTCTAATACCAACTGGGTGGCTTATAATTCAAACCAATGCTGACACTAACTATTCAGAGTTAGCTTACACCCCACACCTTAAAGGATCAGTCCCACAAGACCGCCCCCACTTCAGATGCCAGTCCCACATTCCTGGTCTCTAGACCACCAGTTAAAAATTAGGAATTCCTTTCAGGTTCAGTAAATCTATTAGGACACTCCTATAACTCAGGAAAACACTATGTTTAGGATTATTGGTGTTTTTTAAATAAAGGATACAAATTAATAGCTAGATGAACAGATACCCACGGTGGCAAGTTCTGAGGGAGAGGATGGGCACAGAGCTTCCATGTCCTCTTCAGGTGCACAGCCCTCCAAACCTATCAATGTACTTACCCACCAGGAAGCTCTCAGAACCTCGTGAGGGCAAGGTTTTCACATGGAATTTCATTACACAGGTATGATTGATTGAATTCTATCTCCAGTTCCTCTCCCCTCTCAGAAGTTCAGGGAGTAGGGCTGAAAGTCCTAACCCTTTTATTGTTTCATCTATGATTGGTTCCTGGTGGAGGAATACATAGGGGATCATTATGGATAATAAAAGATACTCCTACCACTCAGGAAATTCCTAGGATTTTAAGGAGCTCTGTGCCAAAAACTGGAGAAAAGACCAAATGCACTTTATATTATATCACGCCTATCCCATATCCTTGGAATATCTCCCAAGCACACAGTAGGTTTGTGGTCCCCTCTGAGCATTCCAACAAGGTTGGCCTAACTTGAGATTTTAGTTACATGACATTGAGGCCATGAAGAACAGAAGTATCTCAAGTGGGTAAGTAGAGTCGGAGACACTGATTTGAGGTGTGTGGTCCTTCTCACTGCCGTCCTTTCCTGGGTAACATGCCCTGTCCCATCAGCACCTCCAGACCCAGTATGGCTGGCCCAATACTGGTTACCTGTATCCCATGTCATGCTCCTCTCACTTCCAGTCAAGGGCATGAGGACGAGGACTGGCCTCTGTGATAGGGTCATGAGATCTAGAATCCCCTACAGATGCAAATATACACTCACACATCCTCATCTTGTTGGTCATTTGTCATGTATGGGTCAGAATGGAGTGAAGCTGTGTGGACATCACAGGAGAGCTGGAGTTAAGGCCAAGCATTCACAAAATAGTAAATTTCACCAATATCATAGGGTGAGTCCTGTAGTGTATTAGTCAAGCTTCTTCAGAACCAATAGTATCTAGATAACACAGAGGTGTATTATAAGGTTTAGCTCACACAGTTATGGAAACTGAGAAGTCCCACCATCTGCAAGCTGGAGACCCAGTAAGACCAGTGATATTTCAAAGGCCTCAAAGCCAGACAGCCGATGGTATAGATTCCAGTTTGGGTCTGAAGGCCTGAGACTGGGAGTGCTGGGTGTAGGAGAAGATAATGTCCCAGCTCAACAGTCAGGCAGAGAGAGAATTCAACCTTCCTCTTTCTTTTGCTCTTCAGGCCTTCTGCAGATTGGAAGAGGCCTACTAACACTGGGAGGGAAATCTGCTTCATTCGGTCTACTGATTCAAATGCTAGTCTCATCTAGAAACACCTCTCACAGACATACTCAGAATATTGTCTAACTGGACATCTGGTCACCCTTGGCCCAGTCAGACTGACACGTAAAATTAACACCCAACACATTGGGCTATGCTGTGCTGCAAGTGCTTTTCCATGTCTTAACTCCTCACACAACCCTGTGGAGCAGGTGCTACTATTGCCTTGTTTTACAGAAGAGAGTCTGGGCGTAAGGGAGAGTTGTGCAGCTGAGCAGTGGCTGCTGTAGGATTCCCAAGAGAGCCACTCAATACCTGCTCTAGTATAGACTCCGGCTTGGAAATTCCTCTAGGGCATCAGTGCTCCCCCCATCCACCAGACCCCACAGCCAGATTTAGCTTCAAGTATCACTTCACTCTTCTCCTTTCTCCTCAGGGCCTTCTGCTTCCTCTGTGTTTGCTGGGAACTACTGACCAAGGTGGCTCCTCACACTACGGAGGCTTCTCGCAGCAGCAGTGCTCAGCAGCCTCCAGATCAGTGGGAGGCGGGTTCCCAGGTCTGGGTTGCACATCTGTGTGTTCTTTAACAGCAAGCAGAGCCCCACTGCCTGGCCTGGAAGCTCAGTGAAGGCCCAGCTGCCCATCCCTCAGCGATGCAGAACCTTTGCGTGACACTCTCACTCCACATCGACAAGACAGTAGTTGAGTTCAGTCTCAACGAGGCCTCTATCCTAGTAAGTGTGGGACATAGAGCCACAGTCAGAAATATTCACTGTATCACACCAGAACCCATGCTTCCTCTGGATCCAATGCTACTTAAGTTGCCTTTATAGGTTTACACCTATTTGAACTGTAGTAATGAAATGATACTCTATATTATCATGAACTGAAGGACACTGCTAGATGAGGTCCTGTGAGCACAAATACTTTTTTACCATCTTCCCCAATGCGTGCCCCAGGGTGTCTTACTGGAGTTAGGACCCTGCATAGTCTGTGCCTGTGGCCTGTCCTGGGCCTGGTGAGCCCACAGGGTGGTGTTCTTGAGAGTTCATGGGAGAGAGCTACACAAGGTGCTCTGTGGGCCCTGCTGAGGTGGACACCCAGATCAGAGAGGAGCAGGCCAAACCAGGGTGAAAAGTACATGTGGTCAGGGTAGAGGAAAGGAGGCTGTGCTCACTAAGAGGCAAGGGAGCAATCTGTAGCAAGCTGAGGTCAGGTCAAGCTGTCCCAAGATGCCATGGGCTTCAGGAGGATGAGACACAGGCCAGTGTCTTTGATTGTGGCATCTGATTTGTGCTTCAAGCCAGGGTCCTCTGCTTCAACTGTGTAAGGTGCACCCTTTCCTAGAGCATGGTCAATGGGGGCAGAGTCGTTGGGCAAAGACAAAACTAGCCTTGAATCTGGCTCTGTGGCCTTTGCATATTCACAGGCCAGGGGTCCTCAGCAGTGAAATGGTCTGCTATGGTCCCCTCATGGCTCACCAGGTTTCCCTGTCCCGGGATAGAGTCCCATGAATGTTACTCAGCACATTGCCTGTTTTTCTCACCTACTTCAAGGAGAGCAATTTGAGTGCAGAATCTATACCCTCAAGCCTTCCACATGGAAGAAGCAGTGTGTGGTCCATATTATCAGTGGAACACCCCTGTCCTCCAGAAATGTGGAGTGTGACAGGTGTGTAAATGTGACCTCGTCTTGGATACACCTGGCCCTGTGGGTCACATCTGAGTTCAGAATCTCCTTATATCTGAACACAAGTTTTAATCTGAGAATTATCAACCAGGACATCAAGAACAGCTATAGGCATTTTCTTTTTCTAAGAAAAATAGATAAATAAAGATCAAAAAAGGCTAGAGAAGTCTAAAAACCAGGGAAACAAGAATAAGAGTTTGGAAATAAGAGACAAAGGGTCAGATGTAAGAAAACATCAGCGTGGGATAAGAGCACAGGGGAAATATGTGAGGGGTGAAGGACCAGAAAAAGATTAGGGAGCTCGTGAAGACTGAGGGCCAAGGAGAGGGTCAGACAGAAGAGAACGCAGTATGGCCATCCCTTAATGGACATAGTGTATATACACTGAGTGGCCAGATTATTATGATCTTTGAACGCATAATAATCTGGCCACTCAGTGAATATCCTATATAATAAAAGGCTAATATACAAATTGTCCCCTTGACCAGGAGTTCGACCAGCAGGCAGGCCGGCCAACCGCCCATGTCCCCTCCCCCTGGCCAGGCTGGCCAGACCCCACCCATGCACAAATTCATGCACTGAGCCTCTAATATATATATATATATATATATATATATATATATATATATATATATATACACACACACACACACACACACACACACTGAGTGGCCAGATTATTATGCGTTCAGAGATCATAATAATCTGGCCACTCAGTGTATATCCCATTAAGCATAGGAGAAGGCAGCACTCCAACATAAAGACCTTTTCTCTTTGAGAAATCAAAATATTACTGTGGAAGTCAAAATCACCCTTGTAAGCCAGGCTTGCAATAGGAAAAACTATGAAAAACTATGACTTAGTGGTTCACTAGTATAGAAATAACTGAACAATGTGTTGATGCCAAGTGCATTTCTCTCTTTCTCTCTCTCTCTCTCTCTCTCTCTCTCTCTCTCTCTCTCTCACACACACACACACACACACACACACACGGCTTAAAAAGAATGTACTGGAATTGCTCCTGTGTATCCAAATCAAAGAAAGGAAATAAATATCGCTGAAGGTTTTTAAATGGGGGAGGCAAAGCTGTTAGTGAGAATTAAATGGCAGAAGCACAAAGCCTCTTCACAATGTAGAAAAAGAGTAGCTGTCAATGGGAGGAATATTCTAGAGGAAAAAAAGGGGAGGGAGGCGAAGGGAAGGTTGGTTCAAAAGAAGGCTATGGTAAGTGATGGCCTGAAACAGATGTGCATTGTGGAAAGTGTCTCCAAGAATAACAGAAAAGATCTGGCTTCTACAAAGGCCTGAACACAGAGTTAGAGAGATGCATAGCTAAGCCCTGCTGCAGGGCTCTTCCAAAATAGTTTGGGCAAAACTAATGTCATAGTGACTGGGAACCCAGTGAAAGCTGAATGAAGAACTATCAAGCAACTTAAACAAATTTCACCTGATAATTCATCACCAAATGAGCCAGCCGCCTTGCCTCATTGCCTACCCATCGACTGGACATTAAAGCTGACCCCAGGACGCACCGACGCGGAGCGCACCGTCCACAGCCGCGGGTCCCACCGCCTCCGCCGCTGCCACGACGCGTTCCCGAGGAGCGAGGAGAACCCGCCAGAACCGACAATGCCGAAACCAATCAATGTCCGAGTCACCACCATGGATGCGGAGCTGGAGTTCGCCATACAGCCGAACACGACAGGAAAGCAGCTTTTTGATCAGGTGGTGAAGACGATCGGCCTCCGGAAAGTGTGGTACTTCGGCCTTCCGTATGTAGATAATAAGGGATTTCCTACCTGGTTGAAACTTGATAAAAAGGTGTCGGCCCAGGAGGTCAGGAAGGAGAATCCCCTGCAGTTCAAGTTCAGGGCCAAGTTCTTCCCCGAAGACGTGTCTGAGGAGCTCATCCAGGACATCACGCAGAAGCTTTTCTTCCTCCAAGTGAAGGAGGGCATTCTGAGCGATGAGATCTACTGCCCTCCGGAGACCGCGGTGCTCCTCGGCTCCTACGCCGTGCAGGCCAAGTTTGGAGACTACAACAAAGAAATGCACAAGTCTGGGTACCTCAGCTCCGAGCGGCTGATCCCCCAGAGAGTCATGGACCAGCACAAGCTCACCAGGGACCAGTGGGAGGACCGGATCCAGGTGTGGCACGCGGAGCACCGCGGGATGCTCAAAGACAGTGCCATGCTGGAGTACCTGAAGATCGCCCAGGACCTGGAAATGTACGTGATCAACTATTTTGAGATAAAAAATAAGAAAGGAACAGACCTGTGGCTTGGAGTGGATGCCCTGGGACTAAATATTTATGAGAAAGATGATAAGTTGACCCCAAAGATTGGCTTCCCGTGGAGTGAGATCAGGAACATCTCTTTCAACGACAAGAAGTTTGTCATCAAGCCCATCGACAAGAAGGCGCCTGACTTCGTCTTCTACGCCCCCCGCCTGCGCATCAACAAGCGGATCCTGCAGCTCTGCATGGGGAACCACGAGCTGTACATGCGCCGCAGGAAGCCCGACACCATCGAGGTGCAGCAGATGAAGGCCCAGGCCCGTGAGGAGAAGCACCAGAAGCAGCTGGAGCGACAGCAGCTGGAAACTGAGAAGAAGAGGCGGGAGACCGTGGAGAGAGAGAAGGAGCAGATGATGCGGGAGAAGGAGGAGCTGATGCTCAGGCTCCAGGACTACGAGCAGAAGACCAAGAAGGCCGAGAAAGAGCTCTCGGACCAGATCCAGAGGGCCCTGCAGCTGGAGGAGGAGCGGAAGCGGGCACAGGAGGAGGCGGAGCGCCTGGAGGCCGACCGCATGGCTGCGCTGCGTGCCAAGGAGGAGCTGGAGAGGCAGACGGTGGATCAGATAAAGAGCCAGGAGCAGCTGGCCGCGGAGCTGGCAGAGTACACCGCCAAGATCGCGCTCCTGGAGGAGGCGCGCAGGCGCAAGGAGAACGAGGTGGAGGAGTGGCAGCACCGGGCCAAGGAAGCCCAGGATGACCTGGTGAAGACCAAGGAGGAGCTGCAGCTGGTGATGACGGCGCCGCCGCCCCCACCGCCCCCTGTGTACGAGCCGGTGGCCTATCACGTCCGCGAGAACCTGCAGGAGGAGGGCATGGAGGACTCGGGCTACAGCGCTGAGCTGTCCAGCGAGGGCATCCTGGGCGACCGCAACGAGGAGAAGCGGGTCACCGAGGCCGAGAAGAACCTGCGCCTGCAGCAGCAGCTGATGAGTCTGTCCAGCGAGCTGTCCCAGGCCAGAGAAGAGAACAAGAGGACCCACAACGACATCATCCACAACGAGAACATGCGGCAAGGCCGCGACAAGTACAAGACGCTGGGGCAGATCCGGCAGGGCAACTCCAAGCAGCGCATCGACGAGTTCGAGGCCATGTGAGGCCGCGGGACTGGCAGGGTGGCCCGAGCCGGGGCCCACGCAGACTCTGAAACTCGTATTCGTAGTTCTCTAATCTAGACCCTCCTCGTACCAGTTCCTTTAAAGAGAGTAGCTGTTTCAGTGGGAATGTTCCGGGGCTGGGACGGTGGGGGCTCCCCTGGTTATTTTCCCATTTGTATCATAGTGCCATATGGGCCTGATTTTTACTGCTGTTATTAATGAATCACTTCCTGTCTGTGCTGGGGGCAGGGCCGATGGAATCAAGGAAAGGGCCACTGTACGCCTGAGGGGCAGCTCCGTTCTGGCATATGTGAGAGTCGTGTCATTAAAGCAACCCCAGTGGCTCGTCTGTGCCATAGTCCTTCTGTATCTGAAATTAGCTCAGATTAATAGATTCACTTGATTTCTTGAAAAAAAAAAAAGCTGACCCCAGGTTCAAGGTCAGGCTCCCCTCTGTACCATTTGTTCAGTCAGCAGCAATAGAGTAGCTATTATGTGAGACCAGCACCCAATCTACAAGGCACTGAAGCATCATCCCCATTTTACAGGTGCGGAATCCAAGGGCTCCTACCACAATCCAACAGTTTGATTCCAACCTGGGTCTCCAAACTCCAGGCCCTACACAAGAGCCCTCCCAAAGGAGCCCTGCCTCCACCCTCCTCTGGCCTCACTGGATTTGAGGGGCTTTCTCTAGAGCTATGGGGATCATGTCCTTTGTCTCCCAAGTGGGACACTTTAGAGAATATGGGGGGATACTAGTGATCACACCAGGCGGTAGGCTAGAGCCAGGACTGGCCTGGGTGGCAGAAGGTGTGATGACCCCATCCACGCCCAGCTGCTTCAGCCCAAACAGAAATAGGCATTTTCCTCACTGGCCTCTGCAAGTTTTCAACACATGTTCCATTTTTCTTCTGGGTCAGAGTGACATGAGAAAAGGAAGAGATGGAGGCTTGGGAGAGAGCAGAGCTGAGGGCCAGCCCAAACAAGGACACAGCCAGCCGCCATGCAGATGCCATCCCAGCCCAATAGTTGCTAATGGCAGGGGTGACAACCAAAATACTTAACAACCATTGGAATGGACACTGACCAATCAAATAAAGGAGACATTGTACAAAGATAGGGGGCTGAGAGCCCTGATTTGCTAGTTATCACTTTTCCAGCTGCCAGGTGGTGTGGTGGCAGAGGAATGGGCTGGAGGGAGGACTCAGGAGGCCTGAGGGAGTTACCACCATTGCAGGATTGTTTCAAATTCTAACAACCAGTACAATTGTACCTCAGTCATCGCACTGAGACAAACCAGGAAAACATAGAGGGCAACCTATAACAGTCAGTTTTTGCTATATAAGAAACCACCTCAAACTTAGTGGCTTACACAACAGCTATTGATTTAAATTAGATTATGGTTCAAGCAATCAGCAATCTGGGCAAGGCTCAGCTGGGTGGCATACCTTGTCCATCTGGGCTCTGTCACACATCTGTGGTCAATGGTCATCAGCTAGTACTTCTTCTGTGGGTTGGCCAGCTCAGAGCTGGGTGGGAAGTGGCTGAGCCTGGGGGTGTTCACAGGGTGTCAGCTAGCTTCCAGGAGGGGGAGGAGGATGAAAAATGCTGAGGAGTGGACTCAGGACAGGGATAAGGCCAATCCTACCATGTTCTGTTACCCACAGTAAACCACAGGGTCAGCCCAGATGCCCAGGATGAAGAAACAGACTCAGCTTTTGTGGGAGGAGCATTGAGAGGGAGGACAGGGGCCATCCTTTCAATCTACCACAAGGTTCTAGAAATAAATGATGTCCCTAGACTTATGGGGCCACAGAGAGGGTGGCAGGCAGGGTCTGACCTGGAGAGCTATTCAATGTTCAATTTAAAACATTAGAAGGAGCTGGGAAGAGGTGGTTCTGAATATTTTTGCCTGGAGACTAAGAATAAAACCTTAGACCAGTGAAGTCAATTTTTATTTAATGCATTTAAATTATTTTTTGCTTTTACTTATTTATGAAATCAACTGAGTCTAGGAGTAATTTTCCTCAGTGTTTTCAAATAAGGCTTTAAAAGATTGTGCCCTGAGCTTCACATTTCCTTGGCAGAGCAGCTGAACACAGCTTTGTAGACAATTGAGGGAGGATGTATTTATATTTAATGCAGTCACATTGGATGGGTATTTGGGTGAGGGGTTTTTAAATAGAAAAATAAGACTGGGTGTACAAAAGAGCAGAAAGGACATGCACAGCAAAGGGGCACAAAGGGGCCTGGGAATCCATGCTTGCTCTTCAAGTGCATTAATCCCATTATGCCAAAAGTGAGTTTTATTGCTCTCTGTCCGACCTAATGAAACCAGAAACTCTCGATCATGGAAAAAGCTATATTTTTCTTAGATAAAACAAAATTCTTTTATTGACTTATTTTGCATTTAATCTGAATAAATCAGAATTTTTAAAATGCATGTAATATGACGAAAGATTCACCATTTCATGTAGAAAACAGTTGCAAGAAGCTTGGATCTAGTTGGCTTACCAGGGGAGCAGTTTTTATTAGTGTTTTAATGACATCCCCCCCCCCCCCCAGTTAAAAACCATGGCACCTCAGATTGCAGAGCAAAATGCCGAAGATGGATTTGTCCCTCCAGAGCTGTCCCCAAGTCCCACCCAATGCACCTGCTGGAGTTGGTGCAGACATGGCATGTGTGGTGTGTGTGCTGTCCTTCCCATCACTGCTCTGCCTGCTTCCTTAGCATGACCTCAGGCTTAGGATCCCTGACCAGCCCGAAGTCTCTGCTGAAGATGCTGACAACCCCACAACCCCTACTGCCAAAGCCAGGAGGGGCTGCCTTGCCCTCCCCAATTATCCCTGATGTTCATTTTAGCCTTAGCCCACCCTCTCAGACTAAAAAAGAAAGAAAATGAGCAAAGGGAAAGGGAGAGGAGGAGGGAGGAAGAGACAGTATTTCCTGGAGACTGAAGAGGGAGAAATACAACTGCCCTCATATCCACCCCCTCCTCGGGCCTGGTTGTCCAGGACCACCCTCCCTGACAGACAGCCCTGACCTTCCACCTCAGCCTTGGTACCTTAAGGCTTAACCAATTTGTCTGAACCCACAGCATGGCCCGGAAGGGTGCCTGATCCCAGAGTTTTGGGAGACTTCTAAGGCTAGCCCCAGCCCCCCACCCCACTCTCTCTCCCTCAGCTGGCAGGCTACTGAGGACCCAGCCCCTCTGCCCAGCCTCCCTGGTTGGCTCTGCTCAGACCTTCTCTGGGTTTCTCAAACACCAGTAGACACTGTGTCCAGTTCCCCTCAGATGAGCCACAGCACCCAGAACCCCCGCTGGGGTTAGAGCCTGGACCCTCCACTTGCCCGCACACCTAGAGGCACCTTTCTGATTAGTCGGATTCAGAAGTGCCATGGTCTCATCATTGCATTCTTCAGGACGCATCCCACCCTATTCAGTTTCTGCTGCACCCAGGGGACTGTGGTTGACAGATTCAGTCCACCCAGACTCTGGACGCTCCGTTCCCAATTTTGATTCTGCCATAGGGATGAGCAAAATTCATCCTCATTTCTTTATGTCCCAGAGTTTCCATCTGTGAAAGAAACGCCATTCCTGCCAAATACCTGTCCTCCCAGAGATGGGGCCAGAATGAAGCATGTCTGCTCAACAGCTTGACATTTGCGAACGAAAGGAGCCACAGAAGCAGGAAGCATTGTTTCCATGTGCGATGGGTTTGGGCTTTTTGTTTGTAACAGGATGGATGTACCCTGCAGAGACAATGAGAATGGCAGTCTTTTCACTTCCATCTCATCCCCGGGGAGAGCCCTGGTCCAATCCTAGCCTTTCTCCTCAGGAACCCTCCATGACTTAGGCTGAGAAGGCCTCTGTCCCACAGACTGGACGCTGGTCCCAGACCCCAGCCATCTACTCTCATTCGTCCTGGCCCTGAGACGATACTGGTGATATTGAGAATATGGTTGAAAGTGCCTGTCCTACTGTCCGCCATCCTTGGTGTCACCTTCACAGGTACTCCTACAGGATGGCAACATTTCAAGACTTTACATGGAGACATCTCACAGCCTGGGTTTTGCCTGCACATTCTGAAATTCAAAATCCACTCATCTTTTCCGTTATAAATTCAGTGCTAAGCATATTGCATATTTCTATTCCCGAGGTAGAAAAATTCAGGGTGAATAACCTTGGTCCTCTCGAGATGAAGCCTGATCTCACAAGCCCTGGATTACATTCTCTAGACTCTAGAGTTTAAAATGTACTGCCAATCTCTCATCTGATTGTCCTGAGGTCAATGAAGAAGCACTCAAAACATACCTGTTTTTACCAGGCAGGTGTGACTCAGTGGTTGAGCATCAACCTATGAACCAGGAGGTCAAGGTTCAATTCCCGGTCAGGGCCCAGGCCCAGATTATGGGCTCAATCCCCAGTAGGAAGGTATGTAGGAGGCAGCCAATCAGTGATTCTCTCTTATCATTAATGTTTCTATCTCTCTCTCCCTCTCCCTCTCTGAAATCAATAAAAGTATATTTAAAATCAAATTAAAATAAAACAAAAAAATCTACTGCTTTTTTTTTCTAAATTGACCAAACTGACTGTTGCCCTTACCTCTCCCCTGAAGCCTTCTCACATACCCACGCCTCTTCTTGTTACTTCACACTGTAATCTAATCAAAAGAAACAGGGCCCCAAAGTCTTTCTTTTTCAAAGACATACGTTTAATACTTGGAGGAACAGATCCAGTCCACGTAAACAACGCCAACTTCTGTTGAGGGAAGCATTTTGGGCCTCTGTGAGGCTCACTGCAGTGCCACTGAGTAAATGATGGTTGTCAGCCAGGAGTTCATCCAACAGAGTAAAAAGCAGAGCCTGCTGCCTTCACTCAGTGGGTGTCTGGGCTACATGCACTTCTGTTGCTAAGAGGTAAGGCTCTGCTGACTTCAGGAGCAGAGTGAACGGGAGGTTGTGGTTGGGATTGTTCTAGAAATCACTTAAAAAGGAGATAAAGCAGCACATGTGGAAGGAGCAGAAGGGTTAGCTCCAGCCACACCATGTTGAGCAGGCATCTTTGAGGTACGCCCTCCAGGGTTTCCCTGGAATTTACACAACTAATGAGTGCCCACTGGTGACCATACACCTGGACTTAAGGGACGAGAGAAAATAGATCAATGAAATGATGAACAAAGCGGGGGAAAGGAAAGGAGAAATCAAGTGGATGAAGAGTAGGAAATGGATGGAATGAGACATGTATACTCCTTTTGCTTAGCCTATAAAATTCATTTCTTCTAAGAACTTAAATCTGGGGCCCATGGTGAAATTTCAGAAGGGCCGCTGGCTCTATGCTAGCAGCAGACAGCAGCTCTCCCAGAAGCAGCTCAGGTTCCTCGTCCCCCAGGACTTTCGTGCTTACCCTCCTAGTTTCCTGTCACCCCTTATTATTTATGCCTCTTAGTCACAAAAGCAGGCAGTTGGGTAATGGTGGGAGTTAAATCTGTTAATGGATTAAGAATTGAGAGTGTATGTTGTTCCAACCCTCTAAAAACCAGTACAGAAAATACAGCAATATTTATTAATGTAATTCATGGTATATTAGGAGCAGCCTATTTTCTTTCTTTTCTTTTTCCTGTTTTTGGGCTCAGAAGTCCTGTGTTTTACATGATCTCAGCTGGGTTCTTTTATCTGAAAATTAGAGATTTATTTATTTTTTATTTTTACTTAACAGCGTTCTCCACTGTGCTAGGAGCTGGGGGCAGGGGAGGTGGAATGGGGGTGCGGAGAGAACAAACCATAGTTCCTAATCACAGCCAGCTTGGAGATTAGACGTTTGAAAGTTTATGTCCAGGGCATATTTTTCACACAAGGTATTGCCCGGGAACATAGATAAATAAGCAAGCACATGGGAGTGGGGCTGCTCTGCTGAAGCAGGGGGTCCCTAGACCTCAGACTCAGGCAGGGGAGTTCCTCTCATCTCTCCCTCTCAGGGATCTAAGGACCCTTAGGGTTCCTAGGAGCACAATTTGCAAACCACCAGTCAGCTCACAACAGTGCTTCCTTAGGAATCTCAGCCCTGCTCTCACCAGGCATAGGCCATCGGCAATACTTTTTGTCCTCACTGGCCTCGTGTGTAGAATATCAATGGATTAAGCAAGCTCCAAGATCCTATATCTTTCACTTGCAAGTGACTAAAACTCCTCAAATATTTCCAAGCAAAATAAAACAAACAAATAAAAAGAAAGTAAGAGAGACTTACTGATTCGTGTACCTAAAAAAAGACAATTAACAAACACATTATGACTTTATATGTGTATATGTATATACATATTCTTAAATGACATGTAGTTAATAGTATTAACTATTAATTCTGTTAATATTGAATTTGAAAATTTTCCAACAGAACAACCCTGCATCACAAACTCCCAGGGCGACACCAGTTTCTTCTGACTTTGCACAGGAGGCACAGTATAGATAGACTATTCCAGAAGAGAAGCCTCACATGTAAAGTGTCTTCTCCTTGACTCATCTCAGAATGCTCTAGAAAGCTTGTCTTACCAAACAGGAATTGCAACTGTGGAGGCTCCCTGACCACCAGAGGCCCCTGAACCCCCACACTTACACCAAGAGCCCCTCACTCACCACTATGGGTCTCAGCTTCTCTTGGCCCCAATCTCCACATTAACCCTCCAGGGCAGAAACGCAGAGGCCATCTGGGGTGAGCATAGTCGTGTCCAGGCACTTGGCACGGGAGTTCTTACATAGACAAGTCAAGTGCCAGGCAGTACCGGACCGAAGGAAAAGCCTCCCTCTGGCTGCACACAGCCTGGCCATGGTCTCCCACCCATGAGGTCAGACCCTGCTCCAGCGTTGGGGACACAGAGAAAGGGAGGCAAAACCACCCTCCTGCCAATGTGCCGTCTCCTCGGGAGTTCAAACCTTTGCAAATGTGAGTCATGAAGTCTTCCTTAGACGGTTGTGCTGAGGATGCGAAAGAGTGCGTGTAGTGTGTTGGACACATCACACTCGATACTTGACGGTACATGGGATAGTGGAGCCCTTTCTTCCTACTTCCAAGAAAATATCAGCTGTTCCAAAACCTACCTCTACGGTGGATCTCAGCCAGCCCAAAATCCAGAGGGTACCTGGACCAGCAGCATCAGGACCACCGGGGATCCTGTTAGACATGCAGAATGTGGGCACCCTCCCCAGATCTGCTGAGTGGGTGGGGCCCAGCCATTAGGTTTTAACAAGGTCAAGGCTATCTCAAGTTTAAGAACCTCTTCCCTAACCCAAGCACCCTCTTATAAATCATACACATTTTAGAATCCGGAGAATGTCTTTCCATGGACACCTGCTCTGCTTGTCTTTGGACCTGTCATTTCTTTCTCCATCTTCCTGCAGAAACCACAGAAGGCAGCTGTTGTCACCAGGCCCCAAAGCCAGGATTCTTTGCATGGACCACCCTGTGCAGGGCATTGTATCCAAGGAAAGTGTAAGCTGCTCATTTACATTTATAAAGCATTCATCTCCATAGTACCAGACTTTGCAACAGCAACACATTCATACTTGAATGAAACCCTATCTGTCAATGTTTTAAGCTTCCCTAGAAGCTGGGTCAGCATTATTTTATAAATACAAGATGAAAATGCGTTCCAGAAACCCTCCCAAGGATAGTCACAGAGCTGAGATGGGCATAGCTTGGTTTCTGGATCCACAGCAGCAGCCCTGGCTGGTGGTACCCCAGCAGAAGCATGGGGCCAGAAGTTTGCTAGGAAGCTTGTCCTTCCATCAGCTTGTGCAATGATGCTGTCTGCCAGCAAGGAACCAGTCAGCTGCATTCCTGTAGAGAATATTAAACTGCATCCCTGGTTTTGCCTTCTCCATGGACACTCTCATCCTGAACATAATAATATGACAAGGGAGGGAGCAGACTGGGGAAGGCTTCTCCCTGTTCTGAGGCCGGAGGTTCTTGAACTGGGGGTTGACATGTTCCCACCTCACTGCAAAGCAGCCGCCCTGTCCCCAGGAAGCCACCTGGGCCCAATACCACCACTGAGCACCTCGGCCTGGCAGACACCATCCCTCAAGGTGCAGGGCCCTCTCTGCTCCGTGAGGCCCCAGTCTGACCCCATGATGTGGCCACCACATGAGTGCAGTGCAGGGGGGCCGTGATAACTGTTTCCGTAGCTATTACTCCTGCTCATCGCCATGAGGCTGAAGTGCACCCCCTTTCTGTACTAGAATCGGGCCCTTAGCAGTTGGTGGCCATTGAGCAGCGGCCCTAAGTCACATCCTCTTCCTCATCATCTCTGAGAAGTTGGGGGTCCTGGAGCACCCCTCAGAAGTAGCCATCCATCCTTTACCCAGGTGCTGAGACCCTGTCATGTCTAGAACTACTCCAACAGGGAACACACTGGGCCCCGAGGCCCAGCCACACCGGCTCCCATGACAGCCTGTGAGTCTCAGCCCACAAGCTCACCCACCTCAGTTCTTCAAGGAACATGCACAGAGGAACGTACTTTGCTCCCCTCCAGACATCTACCCCCTGACCGGCCAGGACGAAGGCAGAAGCGGGAGACCATGCCATGTGGGTTCTGGTGGCCACAGTGTGCTGCATGGCTATGAAAATGCTGCATAAATGGCACCTTGAACGCTGGGTTTCCTGTTTTTTCTCTCATCAGTCTCCCCACACCTCCTTTGGAAATGAGGACTAAGCACCATCTTCACCACAGACGCTTTCTCGGTTCTCCTCCTGGTTCTGAATCTGGTGGTCCAGTGAGGCTGCCTGTGGCCTGGGCCAGACTCCACTAAGGGCCTGGGACCAGGCTCAGCCACCCCAGCAGCAGCAGACAGCAGGCCTGGTCCAGCTTGTTTTGCTTTCTGGACGTAAGTCCAATTCTTTCACAGGAAAATCTTGGTTTGGAAACAGAATAGCTCCTCTCCGCCAGAGCACGCAGAGATGGAATTCAGTGAACCACCCGGGTCACGAGGTCATCCAGCTAACAGCAGGTCTCCCAACCACGCTCCCCACTTCTGCTCACCCTCCCTCCTGACCCCTTGCTCAGCACCAAGTGCCATCAATTTCCTTCTGCATGGCCCGGTCTGTCCCTGCATCCTGCATCCTGGCTTGCCCATGGGGTCCAGGCCAGTCCCTGAGTGTTGCTTATTCCTTCATACATGCACACTCTGTTCCCCCACTCACACTCACACACACACACGCGCACGCAGATACACATGCATATGCTCATATTCATACATGTACACACACATACATTCACACACACACACCCTCTTTCTCACATGCATCTAAGAGTAAAAATGGAAGGATTACCACACAAAGTAGAGAACAGATATGACATCTGTCTGCAGCAGGACAGTAGATAGAGGGGATAGGGGAAGGAGACAGTCCCTCCTGGTCATGTTTGTTTAAACAGAGGGAAAAAATTGAGGCGGGGGCGGCGGACCCCCTCAAGCTCCTAAGTGAGAGGCATTAAGGCTGAAAGAGAAGTGAGCAGCAGCATTTCAGATTCCTGGGTCCATTCCATTCACATGTAAATGAAAGCTACTGTGTGTGGCCAAGCCCTGGGCTAGACATAGGGATGGAATGGAGAACTAACAGAAGGACAGCTATGATCTAGGGCAACCGTGGGCAAACTACGGCCCGCGGGCCGAATCCGGCCCGTTCGGCTGTTCTATCCAGCCCGCGGAGCCGAAAGAGCGGAGGGTTCTCTTGCTCTCCCCTCCGCTCCTTTACTTTGAATTTATATTAGTTCACACAAACACTCCATCCATGCTTTTGTTCCGGCCCTCCGGTCCAGTTTAAGAACCCCTTGTGGCCCTCGAGTCAAAAAGTTTGCCCACCCCTGATCTAGGGGGACAAGTAGTGATATGTTCCCCCAGCCCTTGATCCGTGCTATGAAGGAAAACTAAAGGCAGTGACAAATGTCAAACATGGAACCTGGCCCAACTTCTGGGTCAGAACTCGGTGGTCCCTAAGCAAACAAGCTGATCTTTATCATAAGATCGGTGGAACAATACTGAAGGTTGGTGCCCAAGAGGGTATAATCAGCTTTGCACTTGGGAGAGGTATGTCCAGCTACAGTGTGGGGAGTGAAGAGAAGCAGCAGAAGGAATGGAGACTCAGTCAAGAGGCTGTTTTGACACGCCATTGAGTGATTGAAGTTGGTTGGGGTAGGAGCTGGGAGTGCAATGGGGAGAAGCAGGGAGACCCCAAGAGCCATTGGGGGAACCTCTCCCTCCTTTCTTCACTGCAAATCTGGACAGAGGAGTCAAATACACATTGTCTCCTAATAAACCTGAGGGGAAATATGCAGGTGTTTCCAACTGTCCTACAATTGGCCCATAGAATCATAATGTTTCAGACATGGAACACCATCAAGCAGTGGCTTTCCACCCAATTGACCAAATGCCCCTTTCTTTTATGACAATATTTGGTAACAGCCCCTTTACTATCTTGAAAGTTAAAAATATAGTATCTTCCTATAGCCATAGTTTCAAAATATCTACATATATAAAAGCCCAGCGACCGAATGGTGGAATGACCAGAACAACTGGTCGACCAGTCACTATGATGTGCACTGACCACCAGGGGGCAGATGCTCAACACAGGAGCTTCCCTCTGGTGGTCAGTGTGCTCCCACAGTCGGAGCAGGTCCACAGCCACTCGGCTGACCGGGATGAGTGGCGCTTCCACAGCGGGCTGATCCCCATGGGCCATGCCCCCCACCAGTGCATGAATCTGTGCACTGGGCCTCTAGTATATAATAATGTAACTGTAATATAAATAATAAAATAATGATACCATTGAAATTAACCTAGTTATTAATAACAGGGAAGGAACAAAGGGAAGATAGTCATATGCTCAGTAAAGTTGAGGGACTAGCAAAAGTGTTTTTTGCTGTTTCATACCTAGAAACAGGTCATTGGCCAGAATAGGTATGGCCACGGCGAGGGTGCAAACTTCGGGATATAATCGCCTGAACAAAGAAGTTTGCTCTCTTGGCTCTCTTGGGACTCCTGTTGCTTGGGGTGTGCTTTCCTGGCTCCCCTGCATTCACCCATATGGCCCACGGCCACATGGACCCACACACAATGGACTACAGGGATGCAACCATCCTGATGCTAAACTGGACCTGACTCAACATGGAAAGGAAACTCTGGACACTGGCTTTGCGTCTAGCTCTACTGAATCCCCAGCTACACTTCTTCTATGACTGGACAAAGGGAAATGGGACTTTGCAAATGCAAAGATGTAATGCCATACAAATAAAATTTACTCATTCTCCCATGGAAGTCTCAGAAAATGCTTTTTCCTGAGATATCATAAAGACCCCACCTGCAGCACCCAGTGGAAAAGAGGACACCCCAATCCTACGATAACAGTAATTCACAGTGAGATAACACATGCACCCAGACCCAGGTGTGCCAGACATAAAGAAGTGGCTGCAGGGAGCCTGTGTGTGGAATCACTGCACATGCACTAACATGTGTAGAAGTGGCTCAATCCTAAACAAAGTAGCTTTGTAGCTTCATTCTTAGAAAAAAAAATAGTGTATGTTAAAAGTGTGCAAAAATGTCATGTGTGTGTAGGTAAGATGGAGTTAAGTTTTAAGTTCAGCTAACAGTTTCTCACTTACATGAATGTCAGGGAGGGTAGTAAAAAGTCACATGGGACGCAGAACAAATCTGTTTTTCAACACGGCTTCACAAGTTATCTGAGGTCTGGCACCACTAAACTCAACCCACTATGCCATGTCAGCTCGCCCCACATCATTAGGACCCCAAAAGTGCCTCCTCGAGAAAGAACTACTGGTGTAGCGCAAACCTGTTGTTGATGTGAGGACATGAGTTCCCAGAAAGTGAGTGATTTGTCCAGGGACAAGCAGCTGCTCAGTGGCAGTGCTGGGACTGGAACACAGATCTGCCTTCCCCCAGCACCCGCATGAACCTTTTGCTTCCTCCTGCTGACAGCTCACATGGGGAAGAGGAGGAGCTTCCTGATGGGGAAAAGGAAAATGTCAAGCACTCCAATGTATCACTGTTGAACATGATCCTAGAAATACCAAGAGTCAAGTGGATTTTATACAGTAGACTTGGGGCTCAAGATTTTTCAAAATATGTGTTTTGTTGTATTATTTCTCATTCCAAAATAAAATGTGTTCATTGCAAAAACAATTAGAAAATGTAAATGTACAGGGGAAAAATCACAGAGGTAAGCAGTTTGATGTAGTTTCATATAAATACTAGTATTGTTGTGATGGTTAACTTATGTGTCAATTCAGCTAGGCCATGCTGCCCAGGTATTAAGTAAAAGTCAGTCAGGCCCTAGCCAGTTTAGCTCAGTGGATAGAGCGTCGGCCTGCAGACTGAAGGGTTCCAGGTTCGATTCCAGCCAAGGGCACATGCCCGGGTTGTGGGCTCGATCCCCAGTAGGGGGCGTGCAGGAGGTAGCTGATCAATGATTCTCATTATTGATGTTTCTATCTCTCTCTCCTTCTCCCTTCCTCTCTGAAATCAATAAAGAAATATATATATATATATTTAAAAGTCAGTCAGTCTGGACCTCTCTAAGAAAGTATTTTTTTTAGCTGCAATTAAGATTTAAATCAGTAGACTTTGGGTAAAGCAGATCACCCTCCATAATGTTAATGGCCCTCACCCAATCAGCTGAAGGTCTTCAGAGAAAAAGACTGAGGTTTGCAAGGAGAAGGAAATTCTGTCTCCAGTCGGCCAGCCCATCATGCAGATTTTGAACTTGCCAGCCCCACAACCATGTGAACCAATTCCTTAAAATCTCTCTCTCTCTCTCTCCCCCTCTCTAGTATATATAATATATATTATATATAATATTTATTTGTCTATTGAGCTGTAAATACACACACGTATTCTATTGGTTATGTTTCTCCAAAACCTAGAGAAATTAGTCTCCTAACAAATACATACATATATACACACACACATATATACACATTTTTAATAAAAATAGAGTCTTATTGTTCCTATTGAGGTAAAACTTGCTTTATTCATTTGAGAATAATGTCAGTATATTTGTTCATCATGAAAGATTCTCTCCACCCCAGTCATTTCCAATAGTTGCATAGAATTCAATTGCACAGATATGCCAGTTATTTAACCAAGGGTTTACTGATTTTACAGATGACTGCTTTCCTATGTTTATCCAATTTTCTTACAATCTCCCTTTCAATGGGGGCAAAGGGAAAACCATCCAGGCCCAATGAGAATCAGCCTCACCAAGGCTCTTTCTTGCCTAATGTGGAGGGGTCTCAGAATTTGTGGCTCTCCGGTCCTTCATTGGCTTTGGGGGTACAGGCCAAGGAGGGGTCTGAGGAGATCAGTCCCTTCCATTAGGACCCAAGCTCCCCTTCATGAAGCACCTTCGACCTGCTGCTTGACAGATCTTCCCAGGTAAGTGGTGTGCACCCGATGACAGTCTACACCTAGGCTGCAGCCTCATTGATAATGTAATTATCAGGAGAGTCATATTGCTGCGCACACAGCATTTTCAACCATTTATCACAATGTTGATCTTTACTTTAAATATAAATCAGGCAATCATTTATGTCTTTTATGTTCTTTGTATTTATTCAAGAATATTTAACTGTAGACAAAAGGTGACTTATTCATTATTCATCCTGAACAAGGCAAGTATGGCAATTTGAAAAGGCTGACATTTGAGCTTTTTGCCAACACTAGCAAAATTATATCCTTACCATTGTAAATCAATGAAGTAGAATCATTGTGCACAAAGGAATTAAATTGCCTTGTCACTTTAATAAGGCCACCTTATATACAACCTTCAACCAATGCCATTGTGCAGAGAAAGGGTGCATCCTCGTCCTCAGCTGCCTCAGATCTCAGCTGGTTTTCCAATTACACGGGCATCCTCTAAGTCCTTCCCTTTCCTAAGAGACCACGTCAGAATGTCACTGGCACAACTTGCTATCAGTGACATGCATGCTTCGGAGCAAATTAGCATCCCAGCCACAGCCTTCCTTGGCATTTTGTAAATTTGTTCACTAGGTCTTCTTGACTTAGACCCCACTTCTATCATTCTGTTTCCCACTTCTTCCATCCATGAGCACCCCCCACTCTCTCTCTCTCTCACACCACACACCACACACACACACACACACACACACATGCACCTTGAAAAATAATTCTATTACCTCATTTTTGCTTTCATTGAGAAAGATCCAAATGTTCTAGGCAGGAAGTGTTTTGGTAACAACAAATTATGACCTCCCAAATTTAAACAGCCCTGAAAAATACATCTTCACAAATACATGCCTAAGGTTATTTGCTGCATTATTTGTCATTGCAATATATAACAACCTGGCCTATTTATAGGCAATGAGTTACATAAGCTATAGTACAGCTATATAATGTATTATGCAGCTCTAAACTGTAAAATATTATAACTAATACAGAGTGATTTCCAGGATATATTTTAAGTTTAAGGTATTTTTTTAAAGCAAAATACAAAATAGTGTATATAGTATGCTACCTTTTGCATATAAAAGAAGGTTAAATAAGAAATACATATATCTAATACATGTATAATATACACATATATACTTATATATACACAGATATTTACACAGAAGGATTAACCAGAAACTAATAAAAACTATCACCCTAGAGGCTGTTGGATAGGAACTAAATGAAAGAAATGTGAGCTGGAATTAGAATTCTCTGACTACACCTTTTCATGTAGTTTTGTCTTTTGAGCATGTAAAAGCTTAACATGTTCAAAAAGTACATCAAATATAATGATAAATGGCATACTCTAACACTGTAAGCTCACAGAAACAAATGAACTTAATGGCATATGAAACTGATAACACAACCACACTGAAATAAGAATTAATGCAAGCAACTTTTTAATCCAATTCTATATTCACACTTTGTGTTATATATTCTAAGGACAAAAATTATTACAAAGAAATCTTGAATTCTTCTTTATAAGTTTGTTGTTACTATAGTGTTGGTGTAGTAATTCTGAAGTGAGTTTGTGCATGCTAGAGCAAATACGTGAAATATATTAAGCTTTCAGAAACCCAGAGTCTTAAAAGAAGGAAAATAACGAATAGGAAACAAAGACAACCTGTGGTACTGGACTTGAACTGGAGCATCGGTGTGGAAATATAACTTACAGCTCTGTCCATCTAAAGGGCCAGAAGCAATGACATTCCAGTTGCAGATCTTTATTCTTGTTATTTTTTTAAATATTTATATTGATTTCAGAGAAGAAGAGAAAGGGAGATAGAAACAGCAGTGATGAGAGAGAATCATTGATCAGCTGCCTCCTGCATGACCCCTACTGAGGATCAAGCCCGAAACCCAGGCATGTGCCCTGACCAGGAATGGAACCGTGACCTCCTGGTTCATAGGTTGAAGTTCAACCACTGAGCCACACCGGCTGGGCCCAGGTCTTTATTTGTAAAACCACTCCCCACACAAAATAACCAAGGGTCCTTAGAAAATTAGCTCATTCCAGGTCTTATGCAGAGAAAGAGCAAAGTGAGTGTGAGCCATCTTTTATGTCAGAAAGCAAAGAAGCATTTAAAGATGAATGGGGCATGTCAAAAAGATGCTAGGACCTGATTGAAGAGGATACTACTGGCCAAACTTGGACAATTTGATAAAAAGAGAATAATGACTATAACAGATTAAAATACACTGGATTTAAAAAAGAATAATTGAGTCTATAGCAAATTATTTTTTTAAAAGGCTAAAGAGATAAAGTTATTCTTTACAGAAGAAAGCCAGTTAATAAATGTGGGAAGTATGACAGAATTAGAATATCACAATTCTGCAACCATAACTGATATAAGCAAAAAAAAATTATTGAGTAAAAGGTTACTAGGGAACAGAATATTCATTCAGCTTCAATTTATCATCCCACAGATTTCTTACCAATTACAAAAAGGAAAAGGTTTTTACACTAGAGCAATCTGGTAGTCATCTTAAACAAATGATTCAATGTAACAAAGTCTTCTACACTCCTAATGCAGTGAAACAGGAAGTACTCAATATCACCCATGTAGCAGTCCTGCCACAATATTTGACTTGAATCAAATTATGAGGGCACAACCAAATAATCCATACTGTGGACATTAATCAAGACAACTCACCTGGACTCCATGGCCTTGATGGCTTGAAAGGGGAGGGAAAGGAAACATGGGTACTATTCTAGATTAAAGGAAATTATAGACATTCATTTTAAACAACTGTTATTTGTGATCTTTCATTGTACCCAGATTGACAAAATGTGTAAAAGACATTTTGGGGCCAAGTGGGTAAATTGGAATATGAACTGTCTGATTTGTTGAGGATGAGAATAGCACTACCATTGGTCCTAAGACACACATGTCGAAGTACTTTCAAATGATTTAAGAATTGTGTGTACACCCGTGCACAAGTGTGAGAGACAGAGACAGAGAGATAGCGAGAGAGTGCATGGAAATGCACCAGCTGGTTTCCTAGATAGGGAAAATGGAGTGAGGGAAAAGTAAGAGAATAGAAGATATGAGAGTAATCTTAACCTCCTATGATCGTAAGTCAATAACGTGATACACAATACTGATACATCAAAAACACTGGGGGCAGAATGTCAGGCTTCAAATTCCCATCTTCACCTCTTGCTGTGTGTTTGGGCCACCTGCTTAACCTCTCTGTGCCTCAGTTTTCTCATGAGGCCAATGATAGTACCTACCTAATGGAGTTGTTGAAGGGATTAATAGTTAGAACATGTAAAGCACTTCGGAGAATGCCTGGTACAAAGTAAGCACTGGTGAAACAGCTACTGAAGTAGATCTAAGCAGTTATTCAAGGAGATTGCTTAGAAATATGGAGACAAATAACAGAGACACTAATGAAGCACTGAGCAAGGGCTGCCTCAGGGCAACAGGACCGGGGGTGGGAAGGAAAGAGGCGGGGGTCTGCCCTTCCTCATTGTGAACTACAAAGGACTCTTTGCCTGTGTATAAATCTTATGGAGGGTAATCCCTAAGAAAGAAGCAGCATAAGAGTAGAGGTGCAGCTTTCAATACCATCTGGATGGAAATCAGGTCTGAGACTGAGGCACCTCTGCTTCCATTTTCTCCCCTGGAAAATAAAGGGATGAAAGATCTGAGCACCCAGAACACGGCCTAAATGGTTTTCATTCTGAGAAATAAAACCCCACAGCCAATGGAATGTTATATTAAATCTTGAGGTTAAATGGAAAACAACAACAAAAATATATTCTATTGTCTGACCTGCTGCGGGCTCTATTTTCATGCCCAACCTTAGCTGGTCTGCCCACCCTCGCCTATGGGTGCAGCTCCATGGAAGCCGGAGCCCCTGGAAACCACTCTGCCCGCAGGGTCATCTCTCCCATTAATTGGCTTCAGGCGCCCTCCAGGTCTGACAAGGGTGGGGATCCTCTCCCACTTTCAACCCACACTGGGATCAAGGAGACTGCAAATGTCATTATCAAGAGCCAATAAAGCTTCCCCATCACCACAAGAACCAAAGCAAGTAGAGTCTTTCAAATACAGAAGCACATACACACATGGAGCATTAGAGCTCTTTCTACTCTCAATATTTAGTTCTGTTTTGAGGGTTTCCTGAAATTACATGACTCAAAACATAGACCCACAGAAGAACAGTGTGTGGTGACAATGTTCTTAACACTCCTTACACTGCCAGTTTCAGTTGGAAAATGTTAATACCGAATGACCTTTTTCTGAAGGGCATTTTAAGGAGACAAAGCAATTTTTCGTAATATGGTTGCTATAGTGATTGGCCCTTTCAAAAGGCTGGGAGAGAAATGACGTACATCTGTAATCAACAGCCGTTGAAATAACAAATGGTTTGATAAAGCAGCATTTGGGGATTAATTTGAAGCAGAATAAATAAGTGGGTTTTTAAAAAGTCAACCAAAAAAAAGCCCCAGAAAACCAAAAGGCCTCTCCTGCTGCACAAGCTGGGCTTTGGGAACCGGCAGGGACCTCTGCTCAGGAAGAAAGGGCAACGGACTGCCCAGGGCCCGGGAAGGGGCCTACCTGTCTCTATCTACCAGGCCCTACCTCCCTGGCCCAAGCAGGCAGTTGCTGGGAACACTTGTAAGTGCACATTCTGACCTCATCTGTCTAACAAGCTCCCAGATGACGCTGATGCAGCTGGGCCCCGTAGCACCCTTGGTACCCAAGGTCCCAGGTGGAAACTTTATAGTGGCCCCTCTCTCCTCCAAACCCCAACACCACCGTCTTAGTTTTCTATTGTTGCCATAACCAATTACTAAAGATTTAGTGGAACAATACAATGCAAATGTGTTCTCTGACAATTCTGCAGGTCAGATGTCCCACGCAGTCTCGCTGAGCCAAAGTCAAGGTGTTGGCACAGCTGTGTTCCTTCCGGAGACTCTGGGGAGCGTGTTTATTGCCTTTCTCCTCCTTCTAGAGGTGCCCACATTCCTTGGCTCCTGGCTCTTCCTCCATCCTCAAAGCCTGCAAAGCAGCATCCCTCTGCCTTCCTTCCATGGTCACTTCTCCCTCGGATCCCGCCGGGAGAGCCCTCCACTTCGCAGGACCCTTGTCATTAATTGGGTTCTACCCCCATGATCCCCGATTATCTCCCCACCTCAGGGTCACTAACCACCGTCATATCTGTGAAGTGACTCACATATTCACCAGGTCCAGAGATTAGGAAGCAGACATCTGGTGGCGGGCAGGGCAGGTGGGCGGGCAGATAATCTGCATCTTTCCTGTCCTCTCTCCCAGCTGAGGACAGAGCTTTATCCTCAGGGTGTTTCACTCTTACAGCTACATACCTGGGCATGGCATGCCCTGTGTTTCCCACGGATCTCACCGAGAACCTGGCTCATGCAGACAGGTCATCGAAGCTGGCTCCTTCATTCATTCGAAAGGGTTGATTGCCTGCAGCTCTCGGTCAGGATGAAACCCTCTAGTATCGATGGCGACTGGGCCAGAGAAAAGGCTCCACTCCACCTCACCCTCATGTTCCCATGGCCTCGTTCACTCCCTCCTACGACGCCACAAGCAACGTCCCAGACCAGGAGGTTCCACACTGAGCACCCCCACGGCCCACCCTCGTCCCAGGCCTAGACCATTTGCTTGGGTCTCTGTTTCTATTTAAAGATGTATCCACAGACATGAAGATACAAAATGTTCTCATTCCATGTTCCAGGCCCTCTCCTGAAAGAACAAAGCCTCTGGTGGAGGAAGGACAAATCCTTCCCAACTGAGGGACTCCTGGTGACCTTTATTCCAAGCACACACACTTAATTTAGAAACTCCCTCTTATGAAGGCAAGAGATTGAGATTCATATGTTTCTATCTATTTGCTTGCAAGCTAAACTCAAGCACAAAGAAAGACTCTGGCCCTCGCTGGTTTGGCTCAGTGGATGGAGCATCAGCTTTCAGACTGAAGGGTCCCGGGTTCGATTCCGGTCAAGGGCACATGCCCAGGTTTCGGGCTCAAACCCCAGTAAGGGACGTGCAGGAGGCAGCCAATCAATCATTCTCTCTCATCATTGATGTTTCTATCTCTCTCTCCCTCTCCCTTCCCCTCTGAAATCAATAAAAATATATTTAAAAAATAAAATAAAGACTCTGGAAATTGTCATGGGAGGGAAGGGAAGGTTTGGAGCAAAAGAAAATGCTCTGACTTTATTTTTCTTCTTTGTGAAGAATCAATAGCAGCCTCTGTGTGGATTAGACCCAGAAAGTGCCGTGTCCCCATGGGGTGACATGTCAATACACATGTATACACAGAGAAGGGAGAACTTGCTGAACTGCCTCAGGCAGTTAAATGCACTGGGTCCAAATTAAGACTTATCAGCAAGATCATTATCTAAAAATAAATCAGCTTTTCTTTGCTTCATCAAAGGATCAGATTATAGTGTATGCAGCCTCACTTTCAGAATAACATGTTTTTTATTCTGAGACAAGTTAGGACAATGAAAATTATTACATAATCTGTCAGGTACTGTATAGGCCGATTGTGAAAGGGTATTGTTCCTCCGAGATGAGGGTTATCTGGTGGTTTCTCCCATTGTAAAAGTACAACAGACTTCAACAGTGAAGAACAAAAATAATTCCAAAATTCAGCATGTAAAGCAGAAACCTCCCATTGCAAGCATTCCAGATGGGATGCTTTCGGCCAGGATTCAGGTTTCCTTCAGGCACAGGCGGCCCTGGCACCAAGGTCAGACTTGGGTCTCTCCCACAATCTGCATGATCTTGGCTCACTCTTCTTTTCTGTGTACATTTACAAACCTGAGATGGCTACGCGGGCCTGTCCCTTTACAGTATGATGTGAGGAAGGAAGGAAGTGGGTCTATTGTCCCCTACACTGAGCACCAGAGCCGATCTTTGCATACGTGTATAAGTCTACCTCTCACCCCAGCCAGTGGGTGGGGCCAGGCAGTAAAATTGCTGCAGTGACAGGGGGCACAAGGGACTTTGGCCAAACTGCACAATCTGAGGGACCAATTTTGACAAGACGGCTCTTGCGTCAGGTGCCAGTCAAAAAGTCGGGGGGTCCTCAGACCGTCCACACACCTCAGACCAGCTGGTTACACAATCGGGATCCTCACCATCACACTCTTGTTCCATAATTTGCTAGAACAACTCACAGAAGTCAGGGAAGTACTATAATTATTATTTCAGTTTTATCATAAGAAAAGAATGCAAATCGGAACCAGCAAAAGGAAAGGTGAAGTGGGAGGGTCCCACAGGTAAGGCTTCCATGTTCAGGACACATCTCCTAGCACAGCGATGTAGGTCAACAACCAGGGATGCTCAGCCCAGCCTCAGTGTCCAGAGTGGTTATTGGGGCTTCATTCCAGAGACATGATGGAGTGAATTGATGACCATGTGGTTGAATTCAATCATCAGGCCTCTTCCCTCCCAGAGATGGAGCTGATATCACCTGGTTGGTCTTTCTGGTGTGACCCTTTCCCATCATGACTCCTCTCATTAGCATAAACTATTTGGGGCTCACTATGAGTCACAAAGACACTCCTATTATGTGGGAAACTCCAAGGGCTCAGAGGTTACCTCCCAGAATGGGGAGAAAGGCCAAACCTTTCTTTGGGCTGAGACCAACTTCTTTATTACACAGTGGGTATATTGGTCAGGGTTCTCCAAATAAAGAGAACCAACAGGAGACTTATTTGTTTATTTACTGATCCTATATAATAAAAGCCTAGGTGGCATCAAGCACGACATCATCATAAGATGGCCACCACAAGATAGCCACCCTCACATCATCACAAGATGGCCACCATAAGATGGCCAGCAGGGGAGGGCAATTGTAGGCGATCAGGCCTGTAGGGGAGGGCAGTTGGGAGAAACTAGGCCAGCAGGTGAGGGCAGTTGGGGGCGACTAGGCCAGCAGGGGAGGGCAGCTGGGGGCGACAAGGCCAGCAGGGAAGGGCAGCTGGGGGTGACCAGGCCTATGGGGGAGGGCAGTTGGAGGTGACCAGGCCTGTGGGAGAGAGCACTTGGGTGCAACCAGGCCAGCAGGGGAGGGCAGTTGGGGGCAACCAGGCCAGCAGGGGAGGGCAGTTGGGTGTGACCAGGCCAGCAGGGGAGCAGTTAGGTCTCAATCAGGTGATCAGGCTGGCAGGCAGAAGCAGTTAGGGGCAATCAGGCAGGCAGGCAGGCAAGCTGTTAGAAGCCAGCAGTCCCAGATTGTGAGAGGGATGTCCAACTGCCAGACATCCCCCAAGGGGTCCCAGATTTGAGAGGGTGCAGGCCAGGCTGAGGGACACTCCCTCCCCTGCACGATTTTCATGCACCAGGCCTTTAATTTATTATAAGAAATTGGATCACACAATTATGGAGGCTGTCAATTCTGAAGGTCTGCAGTCAGCACACTGGAGACCTAAGAAGCTGATGGTATAAAGTTCCAATCTATAGGTTGGCAGGTGCAAGACCCCAAAAAGCCCATGTTTCAGTGCAAATCCAAAGGCAAAAAAAAAAAAAAAAAAAAAAAAAAAAAAGCTGCTGTCTCAGTTCAAAGGTCATCGGCAGGAGAAGTGCCCTCTTATTTGTAAGAGGGTCAGCTTTTTTGTTCTATTCAGGCCGTCAGCTGATTAGCTGAGGCTCGCCCACATTGAATAGGCAATCTGCTTTACTCAGTCTACCAATTTGAATGGTAAGCTAAACCCAAAATGTCTTCCCAGAAATACCCAGAATTATGTTCAACTAAGTATAACTGCACCCCTGGACCAGTCAAGTTGACAAGTAAAACTAACCATCACAGGGGACAAAGACAAAGGTCTATTTATTGTCCCAAAGGACAAGATGGACTCAAAATACTGTGCAGTTTGAAAAATGAGAAAGAAATACCTAAAATCAAATATTAACTACGGTAATTTAGGGTCATGGAAAAAATTTATTTTTATCTTCTTTTCTGGATTTTTTATATTCCTTTTTTTCTTCTTGAGGCCATTATGCTCAGTGGAATAAGTCAGAAAAAGATAAATACCTTATGATCTCACTTATATGTGGAATCTAAAACCAAAGAAAAAGATCATGAATATGGAGAACAGATTGGTGGTTGCCTGAGGCACAAGGTGGGGGTGGGCAAATGGGTGAAGGAGGTCAAAAGGTACAAATTTCCAGTTTCAAAATGAATTCTTTTGTCCTTGTCCCTAGGATATAAGTTCAAAAAGGGCAAGACATTTGTCTTAATTTTACCCTGTCCATTATGGAATTTTTCATCTCACCTCCTACTGCCAATTTGAATATAAACTTATTCAAATTTATATAGTCTTACTAGTAGTTTCAACTTAAACAATAAAATGTGACTTTCAAATCATGGAAAATATTCCAAATCAAAGGCATTGCTTCCTCTCTGTATCAGAAACATCTTTCCTACTGAGCATATACTGGCCACACAATATTTTGTAATCCTTCTTTCCAGCTTGTGTTATGTGAGAGATTGCTTTACGGACTTGAAGTTTTTAAGGCCAGCAATGTAATCCAATCTTGACCCCTCTCAGATCTCTGGTGTTCATGTTATGGAAAGGGTAAATTAAGTTTCTGGAGGTGGCCTATGAGAGCTCACATCACATTCTAGAATTAAATTGACCTTGTTTCCATCCCTTGCATCAGAGGAAGACAAGGGCTATGCTACTGTTTTCCAAAAGACTCACCCTCTTCAACAAGCCACTCCATACCTTCGTGTAGCTGACATCTCTGTCAAGTTTATTTGATTGCCTCCAAGCAAAGCAATCTGGGAATAAAACACTGCAAGATATTCCCACCGTTGAGAGGAATCACTGCAATTTCTAAACCTAGAGGAGATTTGAAACAACTGTTGAGGCTCGTGCTGATGTTCAATGCTCCAGAATCAAGTGTGATCAGGGCCCCAGTCATTCTGGAGACCTATGAAGTCAGCTTCATAGCCATGTCGCTGTCAAGAAAACATCCAGCCAATTTCCCTCTTCTGTTCTAAATATTTGCAAAAATCTCAAAGAGTCTCACTCCGCAAACACCCAGAAACTCTGTCATGCACAGAGTTTCTCTGTGGTAGACTCCTCCTATCACTGGATAGTTCTTAAGCATGATGAAGTTCCAACTATTTGTGATGCCCTGAAAGTATCTTCCACTCTCTCAGGTTTTTGGGGTAATAATTGTGCCGGCTGTTCACATGTTCCCTTGTTAATAATTTTTTTACCCTTATTTCATAAGTTTCTACATTGCCAGCTTCTATGTCAGTGTATCCACTTAATCAAATGTCATTGCAAAATTTATGGCCTCCATATTTATCAGTATTTTCTTCCTATATGATGACATTTTACAGACTACTTTTTTGGATAAGCAAATAGGTTTTGCCATTACCTAGTTTGCAGAGTTAAAATATCTAAAGCAATTTCTTCACAAAGGATTTACCATAAAAGTCTACTTATTTATTCTGAAGTATTTGAGAATAATTTTGGAAACTGGGAAATATAAACCACCTGTTTTGGGGTTAGAGTGAACATGAGTCTAGATATATTGAAGAGGGAGGATCAAATCCATAGAGTAACTCATTGTTATGAGCTCACAGTTCACAGACTAAGAAAGAAATAAGCAATGTTCAACACACCAGGCCAAGTTTCATATTTTAAACAGAAATTGAGAAAAAAAAAAAAAGAATCAAGGTAAGGACACAGAGGTACATTATTAGAGAGGTGACAGAGAAGGAAATAAAGACAATTATGGGGGGAGGGGGGCGAGAAAATGATATGTACAGTCTTGGTTAATGGGCACATAGAAAAGAAAGACCCTTGGACAAAAGACTTTATATACAGAAGGTCTGAAATCTTTTATAAACGAATCTTTTAAATTTTTCTCTTTTTAATCAGCTTCGTCAATATGAAAAAATGCTCAAGTATAATTGGTATAACAGTCTAAATGTGGAAATACTTTTACTATTTTTTCCTCTTTTTTTTTCAGAATTGCATCATACTGAAAAGAAACATAGAAGGAAAGATGCAGGATAATTAAGGAACTGTGAACTCTTGCAGGGAGCTCAGTGTCTTGTTAAAGACTCACTGTTGACTTTAAAAAAAATAAAGGATTGCCCTGGCCAGATAGCTAAGTTAGTGAGTGCATCATCCCAATACACCAAGGTTGTGGCACATACAAGAAACAACTAATGAATGCATAAATAAGTGGAACACAAATCAATGTTTCTCTCTCTCTCTAATAAATAAAAAAAAATTTAATAATAAAATTAATCTTAGAAATAAATAAATAAATAAATGACTGTGTGAGTAGGGTAGAAATCAGAACTCTGTCCCAGGGAACACGAAAGACATATGCTAACTCTGATATATGTTTCTATAACTTATTAGAATGATAGGGAATGCGTGTATTTTATCATACTAGTTTAATTCTCCTCTGATTTGCATCTCTCAAACTACACAGTAATTAGAACTTTCTTTTTGCTATTAAGATGAGCATAACACCTATGTTTGCAATCTCTACAGACTAGGTTCATGCTGGTTGACTTTTTAGAGCATCAAAGCCATTTCTTTGGCCTTTTTTCCTGTCAGACTTACTTCTTTTAACATTGTTTAACTTTTTATTTTGAAATAATCATTGTTCACAGGGAGTTTCATAAGTAGTACAGAGGAGTTCCGTGTACGCTTCGCTCAGATTCTCCCAATGCTTACATCTTACATGACTATGGTACAAAATCAAAATCAGGAGCATAATTCTGGTCCTGTGTGAGTATAGAGCACATGTGTAGATTTGTGGGACCTCCACGGAAATCAGGATACAGGCTGTTCCCGCACACAAAGACCTCCTTCGTGCAGTCCCTTTACAGCATACTCATGCCTTTCCACCACCACCTCACAACATTCCTCACCAAGGCAACCATCTGTCTCTACAATTTTGTCATTTCAACAATTAAATCATACAGTATGTGACTTTTTGAGATTGGTTTCTCAACGTAATACCTTTGAAATCCATCCAAATTATTGCATATATTATTAATTTTTCCTTTTAATTGCTGCAGAATATTCCCTGGTGTGGGTATACCACAGGTGTTTTTTTTAACCATTCAGTTAATATAGAGCCATGTTTCTAATTTGGGACTGTTACAAATAAAGTTGTCATAAACACTCATGTACATATTTTTATATAAACATTATGTTAAGTTTTTATTTCTCTGCAATAAATGCCCAGGAGTACACTTGCTAATTGTATGGTACATGCATGTTTCAGTTTTTAAGAAACTGCCAAACTATTTTTCCAGAGTAGTTATACCAGTTTGAGTGAGGAATAGACACTGTACTTTCCCTGTTGTCCCTTTGCCCTCACACACTTGTAATATGCTGGTCTTAGGTTACATACATCGAAAACCACATTGTAACAGTTACAATTTTTACTTCAACTATCAAATATAATTGAGAAAACTCAAGAGGAGAAGAAAAATTTATCACATTTCCCACTTTTTTACATTGTTCTTCCTTTATCTCTGTTCTAAGATTCCTTCCTTTACTACTTCCTTTCTATTTCCAGAACTTCCTTTATCCATTCTTTTACGGTAGGTCTGCTACAGACAAATTCTCTTTTTCTTCCTCTGAGAATGTCTTGATTACTCTTAATTCCTGAAGGATATTCTCACTGGTTATGGAACTTGGACTGACAGTTCCTTTTCTTTAAGCACTTGGGAAATGCTGTGTCCCTTCCTATGACCTCCATGGTTTCTGATGAGCAATCTGCTGTCATTAGAATCATCTCTCCTCCACAGGTAAGGCGGCATTTCTCTCTCGCTGCTTTCAAGTTTTGTTTTGTTTTGTTTTTATCTTTAGTTTTCATAAATTTGGGGTTCACTCAATTTTTTAAATCTCTAGGTTTATATCTTGTGTTAAACTTGGGAAATTTTAAGGCATTATTTCTTTAAATACTTTTTCAGTCCCACTCTCTTTCTCTTCTCCTTCTAGGACAGCAATGACATGGATGTTGATGTTTTGTTATATTTTACAGATTGCTGAGATTCTTTTTTTAAATTCTATTTTCTCACTCCTGTTCCTATTGGATCATTTCTATCCTCAAGTTCATGGATTCTTTTCTCTGTCCTTTCCATTCAGATGTTGATCCCATCCATTAAATTTTTTATTTTGGTTACTAGTGATACGGTGCACAAATTCATGCACATTGAAAGGAAATGAATTAGAAGGTGGCCAGTGGGGTAGGACTGGGTGATATGGGCTGGACATGCCCTGGAGCCAACCTCTTGTGGTACCTCCACTGTGTCTATGGAGCGAGCGGGGTCCCTCTGGCAGGTGGGGTCCCTCGGCCTGGCCTGCAGGGATCGGGCTGAAACCGGCTCTCCAACATCCCCTGAGGGGTTCCGGAGTGTGAGAGGGCACTCTGCAAAGTTGCTGTCGTACAGGATGTAGCATGCAAAAGCAAGTGTACAGTAACCAGATTCAGGGCCAATAGTGCCCCAGCAACAACATAACCCATGGCTGAAGGTGGAATCGTGTGGCCCTGTGAGGAATCAGGCTCCCTCCTCTCTGGTTTCAGGGTACATCACCCGAGAACCACCACTGCCAAGTCACTGCAGCTCGGCAACTCCTGCATTAAACATCTGGCCCCTGGTGGTCAGTGAGCATCATAGCACCCAGTCGGACAGTCAGACACTTAGCATATTATCCATATATATATATATATATATATATATATATATATATATATATAATCCTTTTATATATATAGATAGATAGATAGATATAGATATAGATATATAGATAGATAGATTATATTTTTCTGTTGTAAAATCTCCACCAGATTCTTCTTTATATCTTCTATTTCTTTGCAGAGATTTTCTATTTTTCATGGGATACATTCATAATTCCTCATTAAGGGATTTTGCATGATTGATGCTTTTAATCCTTTACAGATAATCCCAGCATCCTGTCTCATTCAAGGGGAGATTTTCCTGGTTCTTGGCACAATGAGGACTTTCAATCGAATCTTGGATCACTTGGCTATTATGTCATTAGACTCTGGATTTTATTTAAGTCTTGTGTTTCAGCACCTTCCTCTGACACTGTGCTGGTGAGAGTTGGGGGCATCACCTTGTCATTGCCAGATGGGGTTAGAAATCCAGCTTCCTTTCTCAACTTCCATGACAGCATGAAATGGGAGATCTTGGGGGCTTGTTGCTGCTGGCCTAGAGTAGAAATCCAGCTTTCCATCTTAATCCCCATTGATACCACCCCAGCTGGGAGGAACAGGGGTGCCTTGTCACTGTTCCTCATGTGGCCTCTACTGACTGTGTGTGTGTGTGTGTGTGTGTGTGTGTGCTTGTGTGTGTGGGGGGAGGGGGAGCACTGGGTAGTAGTGAAAGTCTAGTCAAATAGGGTAGAAATTGGTCTTTCCATGTGTTCTTCACTGATACCACAGGGGTAGGAGAGGGGCTCATGACCTCCCAAGGTATGAAAGTCCTGATGCCTCACTTGGCCTTCTCTAACCTCCCACTCACCCCCTCAAACCGCACCCCCCTACCCTCTGGCAGCAGGGGCACCTTGTTACAGACTGGTGGTATGGAAGTCAACTTTGTTCATCATTATTGTTCATGGTGAAATATTGGATAGAAGAGTAGTTGTAATAAAAGGCTAAAATGCTTTGGGGAAATCTCTGAGAGCATTAATTATATATACTAATGGTTTTCAGAAGGAGTGAGAGTTGGGGAGTGATTTGGTATATACCCAGTGGGGAATTTGGTATATTCCCCAACTATCGTAGAAATACAGACAAAAGCTATATCCAGCCTATGTTACCATGGCAAAATAATAATATGTAGTATTAATTATAGGAGAATTTTTTGAACCTCTATGGTAAAACTAATAATATTTAAAGTACTACTTCTGGATTCTGATAGTTTTCCCTCAAAAATCTTAAATCATTCTCTAAGCATTATTGCTGCTACTCAGCTCAGGATAACATGAAATGTGATGTAAGGGTCAAATATTTGGTTGAAAATAGGAAACTTAAGTGAAGAAAGTAAAGGCTTGGACAATATAGCAGTGGGTTGTCCTGAGCCAAGCCAAGCCGTGTGCCTGGGAACTGGAAGCATCAACATTCTCTTTTTCCCTGATGGTCTAACAACCAGGCTCCCGACTAACCATCCTCCAAGACGAGTCCCAGCCCAGGAATCAGCTCCACTCCTCTCCAGTGAAAACTGAGCTCACTCAGCACATTTTATGTACAGTTCCTCTGCTGAAGAGGAGTGCTGGCACCACAGGCCTGATCAGAAATGGTGTTAGAAATGATGCTCAAGCTTACCAGTCACCCGAGGCATATGCAACCTAAGCCCTACTCCTATCCCTTTCTCAATGATGGGCGGTCCAGGATTTCTTTTCTTTTTCTCTCCCCTCTTCTCTCTGTATGTACCCCAGGTCAGTGCCTGGCTAGAAACTATAACTGATTCAAATATTAATATGATATGTTTACATATTTTGATTTTTTAAAAGCATAACTACTCTTTATAAAAATACTGCTTTTGTTACATGAACCCTGCCAGATGACTATACAGCACTACTATCAGCTGGATGATTCTCTGCTGTGGGCTGTCCTGTGCACTACAGGGTGTTTACCACCTACTAGATGCCAGCAGTGCCTTCCCCTGTTTTGACAGCCCAAAATGTCTCCAAACATTGCCAAATGTTCATTGGGGCTGAGAATCACTGTTGTAGAGGATGCTGATAGGGATGCTGATGGATCTTTTATAAGCCCTCCATTCCACCATACCTCTGCAAGAGAGCCAATGGCACACCCATTCACGTTGGCATGAAAAATGCATCCTTGAAAAGCTCTCTGAGGGCTGTCCTGTGCAGGACGTAGATGAATTAATAACTCCTGGGAATGGGATCCCAGCATGGGAAATCCAGGTATTGGCTGTTTACAGAGTCAGGTGGGTATAATTACAATAAGCTATAGGAATAAATTGACCATCAGAGGCTTTTGACCTACAGAGATCACAGAAATGACTAATTGTGAAATTTCTAGAAAAAGATGGGGAAAAAAATAGGGGTTGACAAACCACAGCTTGCAGGCCAAGTCCAACCCATCACCTGATTTTATATAAAGTTTTATTGAAACCTGGCCACATCCATGCATTTCCATTGTCTGTGGCCACCTTAAAGCTACACCAGCAGAGTTGAAGAGCTGTCGGAACTTCTGGCCCACAGAGCCTAAAATAGTTGTTGCCTGGTCCTTTACAAAAAGTGTGCTGACATCTGATCTAAACCAACATAAGGGCCAATGACTAAGGTCAGCAGGACGTGTGTGAGAAGGAAAGGGCCAGCCTCTATCCGTCATCCTCCCTCATCCTCCCTCATACTCCCTCATCCTCCCTCACCCTCCCTTCTCCAAGAAGCCTGGGCAGTAAGATCTTGTAAGACCTTGACCAAAACTGCATTGCCCACATGCATAGAATTTACAAGCTGAAAAATAAATGAGGGTGTCTAGGGGCTCCTACATACCGAGATATATAGATATATATTAGAGGCTCAGTGCATGGACTCATGCACCGGTGGGGTCCCTCATCCTGGCCTGCGAGGACTGGGCTGAAACCAGCAGTCCAACATTCCCCAAGGGGTCCCAGATTGTGAGAGGGCGCAGGCCAGGCTGAGGGACCCTAGTATGCATATAAGGCAGCCTTGGGCAAACTACGGCCCGCGGGCCAGATCCGGCTGTTCTATCCGGTTCTCTTGCACTCCCCTCTGCTCCTTTACTTTGAATTTATATTAGTTCACACAAACACTCCATCCATGCTTTTGTTCCGGCCCTCCGGTCCAGTTTAAGAACCCATTGTGGCCCTCGAGTCAAAAAGTTTGTCCACCCCTGATATAAGATCTTTGGTTAATCTCTTCCCACCCTCCCCCTGGCCCTCTTCTCTCTGAGTTTCATCAGTCTGTTCCATGTTTCCATGTCTGTGCATTGAGTGTCTGCCTCCTGGTAGTCAGTGCACATCATAGCTACTGGTTGAACAGTCACTTAGGCTTTTATATATATATTAGAGGCCTGGTGCACGAAATTCGTGCATGGGGGGGTGTCCCTCAGCCCAGCATGCACCCTCTCCAATCTGGGACCCCTTGAGGGATGTCCAACTGCCCGTTTAGGCCCGATCCTGGTAGGATCGGGCCTAAACGGGCAGTCGGACATCTCTCTCACAATCCAGGACTGCTGGCTCCCAACTGCTCACCTGCCTGCCTGCCTGATTGCCCCTAACCGCTTCTGCCTGCCAGCCTGATCACCCCTAACCACTCCCCTGCCAGCCTGATTGATGCCTAACTGCCCTCCCCTGCCAGCCTGATTGCCCCTAACTGCCCTCCCCTGCAGGCCTGGTCACCTCTAACTGCCCTCCCCTGCAGGCCTGGTCCCCCCCAACTGCTCTCCCCTGCAGGCCTGGGTCCCCCCCAACTGCCCTTCCCTGCAGGCCCGGTTGCCCCCAACTTCCCTCCTCTGCCAGCCTGGTCACCCCTAACTTCCCTCCCCTGCAGGCTTGATTGCCCCCAACTGCCCTCCCTTGCAGGCCTCATCCCTCCCAACTGCCCACCCCTGCTGGCCTGATCGCCCACAACTGCCCTCCCTTGCAGACCTGGTCCCTCTCAACTGCCCTCCCCTGATGGCCATCTTGTGGTGTCCATCTTGTGTCCACATGGGGGCAGCCATCTTGTGTGTTGGAGTGATGGTCAATTTGCATATCACTCTTTTATTAGATAGGATAGAGGCCTGGTGCACAGGTGGGGGCCGGCTGGTTTGCCCTGAAGGGTGTCCCGGATCAGGAAGGGGGTTCCCTTGGGGCGTGGGGTGGCCTGGGCGAGGGGCCTGTGGTGGTTTGCAGGCCAGCCACGCCCCCCAGCGACCCAAGCAGAGGCCCTAGTATCTGGGATTTATTTATCTTCTATAATTGAAACTTTGTAGCCTTGAACAGAGGCCAGGGCAGGCCAGGGTAGGTGGAAAGCTTGGCTTCCTCCATTGCCGGGGAAACCCAAGCCTCCTGCTCTCTCCAGCTCCGTGGCTGCCACCATTTTTGGGGGGATTTATTTATCTTCTATAATTGAAACTTTGTAGCCTTAAGCGGAGGCCAGGGCAGGCAGAAAGCTTGGCTTCCTCCATCGCCAGGGAAACCCAAGCCTCCTGCTCACTCCATGGCCACAGCCATTTTTGTTGGGATTTATTTATCTTCTATAATTGAAACTTTGTAGCCTTAAGCAGAGGCCAGGATGGGCAGAAAGCTTGGCTTCCTCCATCGCCAGGGGCAACCCAAGCCTCCTGCTCTCTCCAGCTCCATGGCTGCCGCCATTTTTGTTGGGATTTACTTATCTTCTATAATTGAAACTTTGTAGCCTTGAGTGGAGTCCAGGGCCAGCCAGGGTGTGTGGGAAGCTTGGCTTCCTCCATTGCTGGGGAAACCCAAGCCTCCTGCTCTCTCCATGGCCGCACCCATCTTAGTTGGGTTAATTTGCATACTCACTCCTGATTGGCTGGTGGGCGTGGCTTGTGGGTGTAGCAGAGGTGCGGTCAATTTGCATATTACTCTTTTATTAGATAGGATAGATATTCAAGAAAACCAGACTCAACTGGGCTGGCTTGCATCACCTACAGTCAGCACTGTCAAGCACTCTGGAACATACGTGCACTCTGGACAAGAGACTTTGAGGAAGCTGCGCCAGATGGTTCTGGGCCTCTCAGAACATGATGCTGCTCCTCTCATTAGCACAGCTTACTGCTGGGCAAGTCCAGAATTTACTGCAAGTCTCTGTGACAATTCCACGCTGTGATAGTGTAGCCTATCTTCTGAAAAGGGGGCCTCAGTGACATCACCTTGTGTCAATGCTATAAGCTGCCTTGATTTTGGTATCACTAGCAAACAGTGGCATTTAAAAAATCAAAGCCTGCCCTACCAGCATGGCTCAGTGGTTGAGCATTGAACTATGAACCAGGAAGTCAGATTTGATTCCTAGTCAGGGCACATGCCCGGGTAGGGGGCATGCAGGAAGCAGCCAATCAATGATTCCCTCTCATCATTGATGTTTCTATCTCTTCCTCTCCCTTCCTCTCTGAAATCAATCAATATGTCTATATACTATAGGCCTGGTGAACAAAATTCATGCAGGGGCTGGCGGGGGGGGGGGGGGGGCGGTAGAAGGGGAGATGTCCTTCAGCCCAGCCTGCATCCTCTCCAATCTGGGGTCCCTCTCACAATCCAGGACTGCTGACTCCCAACCGCTTGCCTGCCTGCCTGCCTGATTGCCATAACCACTTCTGCCTGCCAGCCTGATCACCCCTAACCACTCCCCTGCCAGCCTGATCGATGCCTAACTGCTCCCCTGCTGGCCCGCTTGCCCCTAACTGCCCTCTCCTGCTGGCCTGGTCACCCCTAACTGTCCTCTCCTACAGGCCTAGTCACCCCCAACTGCCCTCCCCTGCAGGCCTGGTCACCCCCAACTACCCCCCCCCCCCACTGCAGGCCTGGGTCACCCCCCAACTCTCCTCCCCTGCAGGCCTGGGTCCCCCCCAACTGTCCTCCCCTGCAGACCTGATCACCCCCAACTGCCCTCCCTTGCAGGCCTGGTCCCTCCCAACTGCCCTCCCCTGCTGGCCTGATTGCCCACAACTGCCCTCCCCAGCAGGCCATCTTGTGGTGGCCATCTGTGTCCACATGGGGGTGGGCATCTTGTGTGTTGGAGTGATGGTAAATTTGTATATTACCTCTTTATTATATAGGAGATATATATATATATATATATATATATATATATATATATATATATATAAAATCAAAGTTTCTGGTAATGTTCTCAACCTCCAATGGTTTTCTCTCTCCTGAGACAAAAATACAGCATTGACTAAGACAACACAGAACCAAAGCATTTAAAATACCTTTATTGTTTTCCTAATTGGGTAGTCATTCCATGCCATGTTTAAGAGTGGTTCACAAATGGTACCGTTTTATTTGGCTATTTCTGCCAATCTTCATGTTTTTTCATCATGCATTTCAATCCTTAGTTTCTTCAGTATTCATTATCATCACTGTTGCTGAATTTAAAACAACAATAAGTATTTATGTTTTTTAAAAATGATATATTTTTAATTGATTTGAGAGAGAGAGAAATATTGATCAACTACCCCCTGCACATCCCCCTACTGGGGACTGAGGTGGCAACCTGGGCATGTGCCCTGCCTGGGAATTGAACCTGAAACCTCTTGGTGCATGGGACTATGCTCAACCCACTGCGCAACACTGGCCAAGGCTAAGTGGTGTTTTTTTAGTGGAATAGTCAGCAATGCCAAGGAAATTTCCTCAAGGTCTGTGAACACATCTATATGGCAAACAATGGGCCATGATTTACTCAACTATGTTTGGTAGGTGGGTTTGTGCTGCCCTATCTCTCCACTCACTCCTGGGAGAGAAAGAGCTTCCTGGGGGAGAACGGTCTCCACCTTTCATGGCCTCACTCTGCAGAAAGCACCCCGAGGAGGCGACATCGCACTCTGTGCACAGACATAGCCTCGGTTAGGGGCAAGCATCGAGATCCTCCGAGACATTTGGGCAGGCCGCTTCTCCCAGCCTCTCCCTTTCCCCATTTGCCCCAGTAAAAGCAAGTCTTTGTGACTCATCCTATATAATAAAAGCGTAATATGTTAAGTGTCCAGTTGTCCAGTCATCTGTTCAACCAAACAAAGTGTAGTATACTAAAGATATGCTAAGGCTGCTCAACCACTCACTATGATGTGCACCGACCACCAGGGGACAGACAGTAGACCAGTCGACCAGTCACTATGACATGCACTGACCACTAGGGGGCAGATGCTCCGACTGGTAGGTTAGCTTGCTGTTGGGGTCTGGCTGATCAGGACTGAGGGAGACAGGCCAGACATGCCCTGGAGCCCTCCCGCAGTCCCTCCCTGGCTAGCCAACCTCCTGCATTCCTCCCTGGCCTCAGTTATGCACCAGTGGGGTCCCTCAGCCTGGCCTGCACCTTCTCACAATCCAGGACCCCTCGGGGGATGTCAGAGAGCCGGTGTTGGCCTAATCCCGCTCAACACAGGAGCTGCCCCCTGGTGGTCAGTGCACTCCTACAGGGGAAGCGCTGCTCAGCCAGAAGTCGGGCTCATGGCTGGCAAGAGCAGCGGTGGTGGTGGAGCCTCTACTGCCTCCGCGGCAGCACAAAGGATGTCCCAGGGGGAGCGGGCCTAAGCCATCAGTCGGACATCCCCTGAGGGCTCCCAGACTGCGAGAGGGTGCAGGCCAGGCTGAGGGACACTGCCCCCCAACTTCACGAATTTCATGCACCGGGCCTATAGTGGATAATAAGAGACCTAGACCATGTTCCCAAACAATATTACCTAAGCTTGAGCTGACCATTTGGGATGTTTCTTTCTCTACCTATCAAGTTGCTGACTGTGAAAAGCATCAAGCAACTGCCAAGTCCTCCTAAGAGTTAATCACATACAAGCGACTTTGTTTCCTGAAAGCCAAAGGTATTGGAAGACTTAGCTGTTGTGTTTATACCTCTTCAACCAGGGCCACCGAGTGGTCAGGGAGCCACAACAGGAATGGTGTTATCAGGCACCACTGCCAGGAAGCCACTGGATCAAATCTGCCAAGGCTGCAGATATACCCTAACATCACCGCCACCCCTTACCCACTGCCCACCATGCAGCTGGACTGGCTAGAGAGGGTGGGATGACAGAGAGGCAAAGAGAGGAGAAAGAAAAGATAGAAGACAATAGTTATGGAGGGAAATGTGCCTTTAGAGCAGGAACATGCTAGACCCTCCTAGTTGGAAAAAATAGATTTAGTCCAAACTGAAAAAAAAAAGAAAAAAGTGCAACTTCTGCTAAAAGGCTAATGTAGCTGCTGACTGGGTATCTTTCACAGGTAAGATGTGTCGAGGGAAGAAAGCTGAGCCCTGAACCCTGAGGCTGGGCAATCCCAACTCTTACTCTTATCGGTGTTCCCGGCACATCCGGCACACGGCGGTGCTCTGGCAGTCCGAGCCTTCAACACTGCCAGCCTACGGGCAATGGGGGCTGCCACGACTTTATCTCCAGACTTGAATGACAAAGGTAATTCCATAGCGGCTTCCTTTTCTTTCCTTTCCTGAACAACTCTGAAGGGAAGAGAGTTTTTATCAGAATCAGAGAAATTAAAGATGGAAAATTATGGAGCGCCAGGGCACCCCCCTAAAAGTGTAGGGTTCATGATCATGCATGTAGAAAATCTGTCAGGGTAAATGCTTTGCCTTGGGAGTTCCCAGTTTAGTGCCCTCTACCTGCCCTGAACAGACGTCTGCATGCGACAGCCAGACTCCCCAGGACTACAGCAGGAGTGGGGAAGGTGTGCACTGTGTGCAGGTTACAGCCGGGTCGGTCACTCAAGACGCCGCCCAGCACCACTCAGAGAGGAAGACAGTTTTCCTTGTTGCTGGACAAAGTGCCTCAACTAATCTCAGGGGCTTTTATGCTGGTCACAGGGAGAGACTAGTGGTGGAAGGCCCCCTGAGGGGGAAAGTGGAATTCCAGTCTGGCCAGGGGGCAGCAAGCAGCCTCCGAAGCCTTGTTGGGTGTGCATGTCCATCACCATGGAAACTAGAGGGGGGAGACTGTGTCTGAGAGCATGGATAGGACAGGTCTTTATCACAGGAGGAAGGGGCGTGGTCGGCCTGGAGCCAGGGCTCTGCAGACAGCCACCACCTGCTCCTCGTAGGAGGGCTGTGGAGTGAAATGATAGGTGCTTATGAAAGGCTGGCTGGTATTATTATCAAACTCTGGGGAAAAAAGGTGGCCCCTCAGGCCTCACAGGCGGTCCACGTAGCCCCAATAGCACTGAGCCAAGGAGGGGAGTCTCCCCCCCGCCCCGCCCCCCGAAGCCTGCTCCTCTCCCACCAAAGTTCTACGTAGGAGAACAGAATGGCTGACCTGTAAATAGTGGTGAAAATAAAGGCCCCGGCAATGATCAGGATCACGGCACAAAACACATGCACATAAGCTGGAAAACAATTTCCATTTACCATCATTTGGGTTAATTACAACAAGGCAGTCCTCCTCCCTGAGGTGGGCCTGGGCCCTCCACCCTACAGCCCTTCTCCGCCCAGCTCACCCCTGAGCACTGGCCACTCCACTAACACTGCCACTCCCCTCCAGAAACACCTCCCTGGGACCACGGTCACCCACAGACCGATGAAGGCTCCACATGAAAGGGACTCAGGGTGGTAGCCATGGCTCCCTGACGACGGAGGACTGCCCACTGAGGGAAGCCTGCAGAGGGGGTCCCTTGTCTGTCCCCCAGGAAACAGCGGCATGGGGCCTCCTGCCATCTGGCACCTCACCCTGCCTCCAACTCCCTGAAAGTGATTCCAAAAATGCTTTTTGGTGTTAAATTCCATTGGTCTGATTTCAACTTATATTGACTGAGTTTTTCTGTATTAACAAGGGTTTTCCCTGTACTCAATTGCTTCCATCTTCTCAAAACCCACCCCCAATGGAAGAATCAGGACCTTCAAAATGACTCTTAGGGGGTGGCCTCTATTCCGGGTTCCCCTGCATAGAAGCATTAGTTGGTTTAAATTCTCTGCCCCTCTCCATGCCCACCGAGCTTTCTCCTAGGGGTGCAGCCAAAGGCACAGAGAAGGTACACTTTAAATGATGTTGAATGAAACGAATTGAAATGAACAAATAAAGTTCATTGTATTTGAAAGAGTGAAATGAGAAGATTTTAAGGAACAAGAAGGTAAAACTCAAAGTTTTGAATTCCAGAGAATGTGTATCCCTGAGTGGGATCTTGTGTCTTGGTTCATGAAATAAATTCAGAATTAATAATAGTGAAGTCCGGTTAGAGAGAGACACTTATTTAGACAATGTGTCAGGATTCGACCATCAACGTATTTTCTACATCAGTGGTTCTCAACCTTTCTAATGTCGCGACCCTTTAATAATAGTTCCTCATGTTGTGGTGACCCCCAACCATAAAATTATTTTCGTTGCTACTTCATAACTGTAGTTTTGCTACTGTTAATGAATCGTAATGTAAATATCTGTGTTTTCCGATGGTCTTAGGCTCTACAGCAGCGGTTCTCAACCTGTGGGTCACGACCCACAGGTTGAGAACCGCTAGCAGGGTCGCCTAAGACCATCGGAAAACACAGATATTTACATTATGATTCATAACAGTAGCAAAATTCCAGTTATGAAGTAGCAACGAAAATAATTTTATGGTTGGGGGTCACCACAACATGAGGAACTGTATTAAAGGGTCGCGGCATTAGAAAGGTTGAGAACCACTGTTCTATATCTTCATATGTGCAGGTATTTTTGGTCCTTGAGGTCAAGCTCCTGGAGGCAGAGACTGAGCCTCTGTGCAGTGTCTGGCCAGCACACTACTTGTTATAAACAATATGTATGGTTTTTAATAAACTGTATATAATGATCCTTCAGAAACATCAGCAATTGAAAGACAGCATTATTTTCTTCAAGAAGTATCTGGAGAAATTCTCCCCCAAATATAATTAAACACAAGTTTTGCAATCAGCTCAGCACGTCTCATAGAGAAACGGAAGTCGTACACTAGGGAGACATGACATGTTACATAATGTGCCTAAGTCAAGGCTGAAGGGTGAAAGCAAGTCACTCTCTCTGAGTCCCCGATTGTTTCTCAAAGATCTAATGCTAATTCCCCAAGTTCACATTCTTAATCATACAGATTATGCCATAGCACAATGTGCACTTCAAACCAGCCAATTTAAGAAGTTGGTGAAAGGTTTTCATAACATGGAATTATGCGCACAAAGAACTCATAATACCCTGTCACCGAATACTACAACTTACACAGCACAAAGGTTCAGTCGCCGTCTTCAGTGAGTAAGACGTCAAAGAAATGAAAAGAAATTTGAGGGCTCAGTGAGAACCCAAATGCAGGGCTCACTGCCCAGACCCTTCCCACAGATGGCCCACCCTCGGCAACGTGAAAGAAGTCAGAGGCGAGAAAGAGCCCAGCCCACACAACGCATGAAAGTTGAAAGGATGAAAAGAGGATTAGCACTCGCCTCCATGCAAAAATGACACATCCACATGCAGAGCAGGGGGCTCTCTTCAAGGAGAGAACATTCTTGAGAGCTCATGGGGGTTGCGGGGAGAGTAGTCCTTAAAGACACCTATAGTTAAGGTGCTGTAAGGTGTTATTCATTTTTCAAATGAATAACAGGCACAAATAAGGTGATTATACTAATTTAAACAATGTTTGTGATACATGCTAACATTTACAAAATGGCCAACTCCCACGGAAAATCCTGATGAGAAGATGCTTGGGGAGGGACAGGTGGGGAAAGCAGCAGCAGCTTGGATGGTGCTCCCTTGCTGGTTGCAATCTCCCCTGGATGCTCTGTTTCCCCACTTCCTGCTGTTGTCTCTGTTTTGCTGGGATACGAGAAAACTTGCATCATTAATGGCCAAAGACGGTGTCCAGTTCTGTGACTTGACCTGGGAATTGAATGTCTTCTACATCTTTATATGTAGAAGATTGAAAGAACAAACCCAAATGCCCTTTGGATGTGAATGTTTCCTGCTTTTAGGACCCCCAAATGGTAAAAGTCCCAGAAAAACTATGGTGCATAAATGCCTAGGATACTGAAGTCCTCTAAGAAGGAAACCCTGTGATGGAAATGAAGTGAGCTGAATGTAATCATCTGCTGCTCTCCAAATAGATGTGTGTGTGTGTGTGTGTGTATGTGTGTGTGTGTGTGTGTGAGAGAGAGAGAGAGAGAGAGAGAGAGAGAGAGAGAGAGAGAGAAACCACCAATACACAAAACAGAAATAAAAAGATGGTAAGTGCCCAAAGCAGCAAATTATGGCCAAATCACCAGCCAGTGCCATGAACTCAGCTCAGGAGTACCTGTCACATACTCCAGGGAGTGAGCTGTTGGAATCTTTCCTAATAATAGAGAAACGTGTAAATTGACCGTACCTCCTACGCCCACAGCCAATCAGAGTGAGTATGCAAATTAACCCAATAAAGATGGTGGTTAATTTGCATACATACCTGGGTCCCGGGAACCTCCTCAGCACCCAGGTCACTCCCAGCCGCCATCCTGCGGAGGCTTTAAGCTTGGGGGATGGGGGTACTCTCTTCCCAAGCCTACAGCCTGGGGCGGAGGCTGTAGGCTTAGGAAGGAGCCAAGCCTGGGATCAGAGGGGCGGGGGGGGGGGGGGTGCCCGCTTCCCAAGCCTACAGCCTGGGGCAGAGGCTGTAGGCTTGGGAAGGGGCCGAGCCTGGAATCAGAGGGAAGGGGGAAAAAATCAATGGAAACATATCCTCAGGTGAGGATAAAAAGAAAAATAAAGAAATGTCATGTCTTATGAAAGGCACATCTTGAAAATGCCTAAAGAAAGTTGTCATTTTTTCATGGTGAAGGGACTGGAATCCATGTTGATGAAAATATCTTGGTGGCTGCGGTGACTGGCAGTGGCTGCAGTAGCTGGCAGTGGCTGCAGTAGCGGGGTGATGGGGCTGGCGCCTTCCCCTGATCAGCCCAGTCGCCTCCTGCAAAGGGAGGACAGACTGCTCCAACAGGGAGTGGGCCTAAGCCGTCAGTAGGACATCCCCTGAGGGTTCCCAGTATGTGAGAGGGGGCAGGCTGGGCTGAGGGACCCCTCCCCCATGCACGAATTTCGTGCACCGGGCCCCTAGTATAATATAATAGGCCATTCAACATTGGAAGACCCAGGACTCAAAAAGATTTCTCAAATAAGATTCTGGCTAAGGTTGTGGGTTTTAGGATGAGACAGGTGGAGGATAATGAACTCCTTTAAGGAAAAGCACTATGTCTTGTTGCAAATTCACTGCCTGATTATGTACAACTAGAGATGCATTACAGCTCAGAAGTAACTTTCAGGGTGACAGCAGCATAAATGCCTTACAAGAAAGGGAGCCCTGCAGGATAAAAGGAAAAGATACTGGACAATAACAAATCCACATGTGTAATAATTTGATAAAATCCAATATTCTTTGATTAAAAAAACACTTAAGAAACTAGGAACAGAAAGGAACTTCCTCAACCCATAGCTACCATCATACTTAAAGGTGAAACACTGGAAATTTGCCCCTAAAATCAGAAATAAGTTGAAGATGTCCATTCTCACTGCCTCTATTCACCATTGTACTGGAGGTTCTAGCCAGGGCAATTAGGCAAGAAAATGAAATAAAACTGTCCCTATTAGAAAGAAAGAAGTAAAACTACCTCATAGGCAGATGGTATGATTTTGCATGTAGAAAAACCTAAGTAAGCCATTAATAAATGAGTTGAAGAAGGTTACAGGATACAAGACCAATATACAAAATTGTAGTTCTATATACTAGCAAACGTTCTGTTCTCTTGGGTACATATCTAGGATTCTATGTACAATTTGAAAGTAAACTTAAGAAGACAATTCCATTTACAATAACATTAGGGATGCTGGGGTATCCCCAAGGTGGGGGGCGGGATTAATAAGGAGATGTGGTCCCAAGTCATCTAATTCAAGATCTAAAGGAAAAATTGTCATCAGAAAACCCTCCCAGCTATAAATGGCATTCATTGTGACCTCTTATCTGCCACTTTTTGAGAAGCCAGACTTCCTTTTCTTTTGCCCTAAGTGCCAAATCTTCACCATAAAACTGGACAGATGCTCTCCCTTTGGGTGGGCCAAGATCCTGCCAATACATTAGCTTCTTGAATCATTTTATCCAGAATATCACTTACTTCTTAAAAGAGCTGGCTTAGAGCTGTGGGTCGTGGGATCAGGCAGCCCCAGTGGGCCGATAGTTGGTAACACTCATGGGTCACCAATGTTTCTGGCTTCCTAGTCTGACTGTGTCCAGGGATGAGAAGGCAGACGCACTGTCTTGCCTCTGAGGGGCTCAGCTGAACTGGGACTCAAAGGAGAAAGAAAAGAAGAGATCCTCCCAAGCCACAGAGCACAGGGACACCTGTGTCCACTTCGGGGGGTGAGGACAGGAGAGCAGCCTAGGACAGGGAGGGGCATCAGAGCTGTTGAGTGGCCCAGCCAGTGGCCAGCTTTTCGTATCTGTGGGCACTTTCCTCCTCTGTGGTGAGGTCTTGTGTAGGCTGCCCTGGCCCACGGGCTTGTTTAATCTCCCCCCAAACAGTCCTGGAGCCCATTCACCCTCATTTCTGAAAGGGCCACGAACGGCAAGAAAACCCATCAACCAGCAAGTGGGACTTTTTGAGCCTAGAAAATTCCAGAGGCACAAAGACCTCTGGAATTTCTCTAAAGCAGTGGTTCTCAATCTTTCTAATGCCGCGACCCTTTAATACAGTTCCTCATGTTGTGGTGACGACCAACCATAAAATTATTTTCATTGCTACTTCATAACTGTAATTTTGCTACTGTTATGAATCGTAATGTAAATATCTGTGTTTTCCGATGATCTTAGGTGACCCTGCTAGCGGTTCTCAACCTGTGGGTCGCGACGAAAGTAATTTTATGGTTGGGGGTCACCACAACATGAGGAACTGTATTGAAGGGTCGCGGCATTAGAAAGGTTGAGAACCACTGCTCTAAAGTGTGAGAAAATATCCAGAAAGGATATTTAAAGCAGCATCCCTTCTGGGCCAGGCATCTAGTTTATATCCTCCTCTGCGCCCGCTTCCTCCCCCTGCCCTCTGAGCGGGGTTCACCCAGAGCCTCCCCTGGTGGGCTGGCCGGGAGCAGCCCTGTTCTGAGGATGACGCTCTCCCCAGATCCCACAGCCCCCACCCCAGGAGTCCCTGCGGGCCCTGCCTCCACAGGCACAGCCCAGACTGCAGTGATCTTAGTGTCAGGGCTGTGGTTTTATTCTGATTAGGATGAGACCGCAGAGACCTCCCCCAGCCCTTCCCACTCTCCCCAGCACAGGGGTCCTCAGTCATCCTCAGGGTCCCAGCTACACTCTCCAGCTCCCGCCTGGTCAGGTCTTGCCTTTCGCACAGCCAGCAGCCAGCCCCACCCCCAACCAGGTGCTTTTGTAGTACTGAGTCCCCAACTCCAGCGGTTACACCCCCACAATGACCCAGGTCTTCCAGGAAGGAGGCTCTCAGTCAGTCTTCTTCCACAGCAAGTCTACCCATCTGGGAGTGGACTTTTCCGGTGGCCCCAATCCCAGTCCCAGACCCTCAAAGCCCTCTGCTCCCACTACTGCAGAGATGTGACCAGGAGGATGCGAGAGGCCTGTCCAGGGGCGGAGACCTGGGGAGGGAAGGCAGGCCCCCCTGGGCCTCCATGGCTTTGTCCACCCGAGGTGGGCCCGGCCTGGATACTTACTGGAAACCGATTTTTCATTGCAGAAGCCTCTGCGAAAGCAGCACCCAAGTCCCTTGCACTGATCTCTGCTGATGTTGTGGCTGCATATGTGGTCCAGAGGAATGTCGCACACTGCAGAGCAGACACACAGACCTGCTATGGCCCCGAACACAGCCACCCCGTCATTCTCAACATCACCGGGCTTGGAGGGGAAACTCGGGAGTGCATGTGGCAGGTTTTGTTACGTTTTTAATTGTGCATCATACAAATCTCACTTTGAAAATAAGATCTGGAATATATTGGGTTGCTGAACAAAATAATGCCAAGTTAATGACACAGAATAATGCAGGGTCCTCTAATGATGAAGGAGATAATACACCTCCGAGGAGCGGAGCGCTCTCCTCGCCAGGCTCGGCGCTCTAGCTCTACAAAGAAAGCGGGGAACAAAGACCTCACACAGTGGATATTTGGGAGTTTGGGTTAGAATGTGTAATTAATTCACTTGTAAGCAGACGGTGAATTAAAATGATCACTATGGGCTGAGCATTAGTTCAGAATTTAAAAGTTGAATCAAAAGGAAAGCAAGTTTAATGCCAGTTCTGACAAGAAAAGAGAAAAAGAGATAATGAATGTGCAATACACTGCAGAGGATAAGTGGCCGCTTCAGCAGAGCTCAGCTGCCCAACCCGATGCACCTTCAGGTTTGAGGACCTGTGGTTCCCTAACTGGCAGCAGCAGCAGCCTCGGCCGGACCCTGGGGGTGTCTGTCACTAGGGGGAGAGGAGGTGGGGGTTGGGGGTGGCACCCACGTCCTCCTGACTCTCCAGTGAATTTTCCTTGGGTTCATTTAGACTTTCAGACTAAAGGGTTCCAGAGAAACGGCTGTCCCCCATGCCTTTCCCTCCCTTTCCCAAGACACCCCCCACTCCGGGTGTGACAAATACTGTCGCCATGGCCGCCCACGCCTGACAGGGACGTGATGGAACAGTGATGGCCTCTGAATGCCACTGCAGCCCTCGGAGCCCACAGCTGGACTCCGGCAGAGTTGGAGGATGTGAGACATCCAGCTGCGGACCTCCTGCACCACGGCTCTCTCCTAAAGCTGGGTCCTGGTCGCCAGTGACCAGGAGGGGCAGAGGGGCCTGTCCTTGGCACAGCTGGCCTAGAGTGGCTCCCAGGCTGGTCCAGGAGGCCGTGGCATGCTGGCCTCCCCAGGGGCCCTGTGGTCACTGGCTCTCGGTCGCTCTGCAGAGTGGCTGTCAGTTTAGTGGACGGGGAGCTGTGCTGGGCTTTGCTTCCAGTGTGGTCTGGGCTGCAGGGAGCCCCTCCGATGACGGTCTCAGGGCCACAGCGAAGGGAGCGTCACCATGCCGGCCTGTGGCCCCCACAGAGGGTAGACGGCCGGGCTGCTGATGACAGTTCTCAACCGCATCCAGAAAGATCCCGGAGACTCAAGACCACACAGCTGGCAGGCAGAGCTGGGACCTATCTCCATCACACCTCTATTCCCACCTCGCCCCATGGCCAAGGGGACAAGAATTCCCAGACTTGCTCCAGGTGACAGTGGGTGTTTACTGCAGCAAACACATGGGCGGGAAAATATTCATTGTCCCTCGCCTGGAACATCGCTCAGCCAACTGAGCCTCAGCAGCCAGGGCTGACTGTTCTTTAATATCACCACACAGGTGAGACTGTCTTGGCACAGATTTCCCATTTGGCTGCCTTAATGGACTATTTTGGAACAGCCGCTGGTTCCCTACCCCCAGCTTTGTGGAAGCTGTCTCCCCATTGCATCTGGGACCACCGTAGACCTCCCTGCCCCTCCCCAGCACTGTTTCGCTTGCTGGGACCTCCCAGGATGTCTCAGTGTACTTCTTCACCGTCCCTGCATAGAAGAGTCTCCCGTCTCCATCCCTGGCCACCCCGGGGAACCTCTCTAGTCAGTCCCTTTTCCAAGCCAACAGACAAAAACAAAAGAGGAACACTGAATTCCCTTTCCTTCTGTTTTCCTATCTTTTGTGCATTACTATAGTCGTGCATGAAGAAAAACTCAGCTGAGAAAAATATTCAAGACACACACACATGCACGGTAGAAGTGACGCTACCCTCTTCTCCCCCAAGCCCCAGTGGTCTCACTTCTAGAAATTTCCTCCACGTGGCTTTAGGCGACTGCAACCACACTATATACATACACTAACCATGAGCCCTGGAGAAAGTCACATTTACACACAGTTTCCTTCAACACGCAGGCACAGTGTCCAACTTCGCACCCTGGCCACCCAGGATGGGCATGGGGAAAGGTGAACTTTACTGTTAAGGAATATTTTTTCTTTTAAAAAAATAATCACTCTTGCCATAAAAGTTATGAAGTAGCTGAAGTATATGGTTGGCATATCATATGAAAACATCTTTAATCCTCCCTTGTGAAATAGTTAAATATATTTCTTATGCTGAAAACCTCAGGTTCAGGGGGTTTTGCAATGAAACTTTTAAAAAATGAAGACTTCACAGTATTTTCCTACATTTAAAAAAACAAGTTTCTTTGCCTTCCCTTCTCAGCCTGGTGCTAATCATCTACACCTTGGGTTGAAATAGGCCCCTTTAATGTTCTCTTCTCCTTACCTGCAAAACTCCTCAGGAAATGCGAGTGGGACTTTTTGAATTCTGGTATATATCTCATTGCAGCAGCTGAAGGACGGGTGAGGGTTCAAGGGAACCTGGGAGAGAGAGAAATTAGGCCAGACCTTGAGGCAACCAGGCTGCGTCGGGTCGGGTCTCACCTGTCCGTCATGTCCCCAGCTGATCCCCAGCCACAGGTTTCCCAGTTACACTCCAAGCAGACTTCAGAATCAGACAGGAAACTGGCCACCTCCTCCCTCCTGTGGCCACTGATGAGCAGTGTGTGGAATGAGTGGCTGGGCCACCCCACCTGCTGTGATGTCACAGAGCCCCATGACATCACACAGAGGACAGGACTGTGACGCTGGCCACTATAGGGCAGACAGGATGCGTACAGGGCCGAGGAGGGTGGGAGAGCCTTAAGGACAGGCATGGCATCAAAAACCTTCCTTCTGCCTGGTCAATGTGGCTCAGTGGTTGAGCGTCAACCTATGAACCAGGAGGTCACAGTTTGATTCCCAGTCAGGGCATCTGTCCGGGTTCTGGGCTCGATCCCCAGTGGGGGATGTGCAGGAAACAGCTGATCAATCAGTGATTCTCTCTCATCATTAATACTTCTCTCTCTCTCACCCTCTCTCTTTCCCTCTGAAATCAATGAAAATATATTTAAAATAAACAAAAAATAAACACCTGGCCCTCCTCCAGACCCTACAGTCAGCCCGTTCCTATGGGACACCCACCTCCATTCCTATGGGACACCAGGCCTGGCTTTGGAACCAGAGTTTGAGTCCTGCCACTCCCGTCCTCACTCCACGGTCTCCTTCTTAGAGAGCCCACTTCTGCTGGCACTGCTGGGACGCAACGTGAGCAAAACAGACAAAAGTGCCCACCCTCAGGGATGTTATTCCATGGAAGGAGACAGCACAGACATGCAGGTCAGACACGTGCTGTGAGAAGAGGAAAGCAGAGCACACGACTAGGCCATGCCTGGAATGAGGGGTGAGCAGGCGGCCTCAGAATTAGACGGCATGAGCAGGTTTAGAAGGAAGTAAGGGAAGGCACTATGTGGGCACCCAGGAAGCACATGCAAGGCTGAAAGGAGCAAGTGCAGAGGCCCTGGGGTGAGGCAGGCCTGGCGAATCTGAGAACCCGGGAGGCCAGGGTGGCTTGCATGAAGACAGAGACGGCACAGAGACTGAATCACAAGCAAGGGTGTAGGTTACTATTCGAACTTCAGCCTTCACTAAGGGAAATAGGTTGCTAGGACTGGATTCTGTGCAGGTGGGAAACTGGATTACATTTTAGCAGCATCTCTCTGGCTGTGCTGAAAAGAGACAGTAAGGAGGCAAGAGTAAACGTGGGGAATGATGTAATCCTCTGGGAGAAAAATAAGGGTGGGACCGGACAGTCACTGGTTGAATGTTGTGTGTCATTTTAGAGTCCATGAGATTGGCTGACAGATTTGTGAATGGGAACAGGTCAGTGATGAGCCCAAGGATTCTGCCTGAGAGGCTAGAAGGTGGACCACCACATGGAAGATGGGCATAAGAATCCAGGTGGAGCGGCCGAGCAGATGCTGTGTCTGTGTGTCCAGTTGGGGCTGCAGTCCTGGTGGGGCATGCACAGTGGGCAGCTGAATCAGAGTGCCATCAGCATGCGGGAGAGCACCCAGGGGAGCCTGCGCTGGAGGGGCACCTGGGCTGGCGGGGACAGAGCTTGCAAACTGGAAGAGGCGGCTGGGGATCCAGGTGGTGGGAGGCACAGCGTGGCGTGGTGTTGAGACGAGAGTAAAAAGCGTTCATCTTCAGGAAGAACACATGGTCCTGCACCAGAGGCGGGTGAGGCAGTGAGGCAGGGAGTGTCATCAGGAGGGGCTCACGGAGGGGGCAGGCCCTGGGGCGAGGAGCAGGGACACTGTACTTGGCCAGGTTGAGGTTCTGCAGAACAGGGCAGTTGTACTGGCAGGACTTACGCGGGAAGGAGACATGAGGACAGGAGGAAGGACTTGTGGGAGCAGCTGCAGAGGGAGGAGGAGAAATTACCCAGCCTCTCTTACTATCCAACCATCCCAGTGGCTGCACCCTCTCAGGTTCCCAAACGGAGGCAGTTGGGTTCCCCTCTGGGAATTTGAACCGCCAGCCAACACAAGCCCCGGCTCATGTTCAGGTTCATGTCTCGGCAAACTTCCGGGAATTCATGGAGACAGTGAGTCAAGTGTGGTCATTTAAGTCTGGGCTTCGTACGGGAGCTGAGAAAGCCCTCGGGTGGGAGGCCGATGCTCACAACAGGCTTCCAGAAAGAGGCAAAAGTGGCCCTGAGATCCCGAAGGATTTATGCAAGTGCAGACTTGGCAACTAGGGGACTGCCCAGGGCACGAGGGCAGGCAGCCTCTGGGGGGAGAAGCCGCTGCAGGGGCCTGAGGGAAAAGGAAAGGGTGCCTCCCCCTCCACCAGCAGGATCCACGGGGGCCACAGGACAAGGAGATGCCACTCCACTCCCACCTGGGCGGCCGAAACCTGCAGAGCACCGCTGTTTGGGGAGACACCCCGCCCCAGGCCTGCCAGGGTGATGGCCAGTACTGCCTGAAGCCGCTGTCCACTCTGACCAGCGGCCAGGCCCGAGGACGGACGGGGCTTAGTCCACAGGAGGGGGAGCCAGTGTGGTGGGGCCTCGTCTCTCCCTGTATTAGCCTGGAGTCCTGTTCCCATAACTAGCGACTGCATTTACCCACTTCATTTCAGCTAAAAGCAGGACATTTGCTGTTGTGGCTGTCCTCCCATGGAAAAATGCAGACGTTGTTGTGGGTTTTCTGAAATAGGAAAAGTACCCTTAGGATCCCTTACAACCTTTATTAGTTACACCATAACGGGGTTTAAATGACCACCTGTAGCAACTGTCGGCCTCACTTGTGGAAGGGCAGGTTAAGTCGGGATCAGGCCCACTTAAAGCGGCGAGAGTCCACTTTCCCTACTGTTACAAGCTGAATCGTGTGTGTCCCCCACAAAAAAAGATCTGTTGAAGTCCTGATCCCCAGTACCTGTGCTCATGACCTTATGTGGAAACAGGGTCTTTGCAGACTCAATCAGGTCAGGATGAGGTCATACTCAGGGTGGGAGGGAAGAACTTCCTACACACTCCCAGCTTGGCAGTGAACTCGTGCTGTTTTCTTCCCTGACTCTGCTTCCAGCCCTCTTAGCTGGCCAGGGAGGCCCTGCGTGGAGGGAGTGTTGGGAAAGGGCAAAGCTTGTAACAGACAACTTTCTGCTGTCATGCCCTTCCTGCAAGAGCCTCACAGAAATCTTGAAAAATGCTGTCATTTGTTCAACCCCCCAACATGGTTTAGAGGACCTCCCAGGATGAGTCATTATATATGTGGCAGACAAAGTGGAAGCCATACCTAACAGTGTCAGTTCCATTGCCTAATCTTTTATCTTCAAATCCTCCCAAACCCTAAAGGCAAACTGTTATTTGCCAGTGTCCAAAACTCACCCCAGAATTAAAAAATACAAAACAGTCAAAATAAAGTATAAAGGTAACTTTACACACACAAACACATTATGGAAAATAAAGTGACGTATTTATAACATAAGAAAAAATAATCAGTTTAATAATCACAACAACGTAGTAGGAGTAGTCAGCGCCAGGACAGTCGGTGGCATTTGCGTGGTATCCCCAGGGCTGTAAACGGGGCCTCTGCGTCCTGGAGAAAGAAGTGAAGGACAGCAGGAAGTCCACCAGAGCCGGAGGTTTCCAAGGCCCGGACCCTGGCACACGTGGACAGGCACTCTGCCGAGCAGTGGGCAGAGCTTCCGGTGCCACACATCAGTATCGTGTGGAAATAAAAGTGCTTCACATCTCAGGATAGGAATGGCTTCGTCTCCTCATCCAAGAAAGGTGAGAGCAGAGAAGTAACCCTTAGGGTCAACAGTGCCCTTTTCTACCGTCTTCAGCTCCCAACCCCTCAGAAGGCTGTCACCTGGAGAGACGCGTGCAGTCTGTTTATAAAGAGGGCAGGTTTGTAGAAGAATTGCTCTCAGATGCATTTTCTCTGCTCCCTAAAAAGTCTAGTAAAATATTGGATCCTGGGGAAGAAAGGTAATGCATTACACGGGCACCTCAACCATCACCCCGCCAGGGGAAGGGGAGGGACAGGGAAAACACAAGTTCTCACTTGTCGCTTTAGCAACAGTTAAGGCAGGTGCTGTAAGAGACCCGTCTGGGATGCTGGCTGCAACATCGCTCATCACTAAGTGGTGGAGAGATCAGGTGCTGAATGTTGTTCCTGAGTTAAAATTTGCTTAAGACAGCAAACTTCAGTACACTCAAATGTAACTGTTTTTCACTGCAACGTCTTATGCATCACCAAAAAAATACTACTGTAAAAATAGGGCTTAACAAAAAATGACACTATTTTCTAGTCCTAGCACTAAGGAATGCTAAGTAGAGAAAGTTGGCAATTCTAGTTGAAAAGTCAAGTGTGGGCAGGTCAGTGCGGGCCCCAGACACACCTGCTGAGCTTGCAGCAGGAGGTCTGGCTCCAGGACCACCCTCCAGGGAGATGGGCGGGCACAAGGACTGATCAGCAAGGGCATGGAAGTAGAACCATGGACAACCAGAAAACCAACTCGTTCCAAAGATGCCCAGTCCATAGGCATCAAAGGTTCAAGGGTCAATTGACCAATAAACAGGTTGAAAATCATAGGTCACATCTGATGTCAAAATGGTATTTCTGAGAGGTCTGTAATGCACAGTGCTGCTTTTTAACAATGTAACACTTGTTCTACCAAGAAGTCATCTCACTAGAACAACCTCTTTAGAAGCGGAAACGGAAAGCACAGTCCCTGTGATATCGCCATCCTATCTCCCAGGCAGGACAAGCTGGGCTCCAAGGCTGTTCCTGCCAGGGCTTCTAGAGCCCTGGCCCAGGGGCTGCGGAGCCAGGTTGGGGCCGGCTTCCTCCTCCGTCTGCTCTGCAGTTTGGATACAAGGAGGGAAGGGACCCACATTTAAACTTTCATTATTTAGGTGGGATTTAACGTGGATATTGCTTATTCTTCTCTTTCCCAGTGAGCTCTGCAGTAATGCTTGCTGCCCTGACGGTAAAGCAGAGCTCAGGGTTTACGCTGGCTGACACAGGAATCCTACCCATAGCACCACCTCACTTCGTCTTCGCCGCAGTGATGTGCAACAACACATTTTATTTACAGGTTCTCGTGAAGCGCTCTCTTTTGAGGACAAAACAGTGCACTTGGTCACATTATTAAACTAACCTACATACACAAGTCTGTACGATCTCTCCAAGTGCTGAATACTCTGGTGACCACAGGATCCACACAAAGCAGACGAGAGGGTGCACCTGCAGCTGGACGCGGTGATGTGAGTGGGACTTCCTGGGATTCATGGCTGAGGCCCAGACCCTCAATCAGCCAGAGCACGGCACTCAGAGACACCCACGTCGGTGACTGCAATACTGCTTTAACAGAAGACTTTCAAATGGCATTCAAGCATCTTTGCAGCTATAAATAAGGTTAAATTAGTCAGGCAACCAAAGGGCCAGGTATTTTTGGAGCACTGCAGGAGCTACAGCAGTGGAGAAGTCAGGCATCTACCACAAGCCACGCATCTCTGCTTTCCACGCGTGTGTGCGTGAACGCAACTTCTAGGTCATGGAACCAGAAAGGTTAGTGGGAAGGAAGTTCTAGCAGGGGTATCAGATATAGCAATCAGGGATATGCATTCAAAATGGGGTATTTACAAGGAACATGTATGTATAATATTTATATAGATTCAATAAAAGCCTGAAAGACCAGGATTTGTAGTCAGTCACTGCACTTATTGCAAAATGAGGTAATTGAGATGTTAGCAGAGTAAGATTAATGCAGTTGCCCTCGGTGTCGATACCTCATGTCTGGACTCTTCAGGAACAATGTGTTTCTATTCACCTGAACTCCAGCTTTTGTATGCACAGCCCTGCCCCAGGGTCCCAGCTTAGTCTCCTAACTGGTCTTCAAGAAAGAACCATGGACGTTCCTTAGAGGTTGGTCTCGTCCCAGGAAGGGTCATTCATGTTCTTTAGAACTTTCCTCACCAGCTTTTCCAAGTCTTTGCGGGCTCGCTGTTCTTCCTCCAGAGATTTCTTCATCTTCTTATTATCCTGTCAAAGAAGCAGACAGGATATTCAGTGTGTTTGGCCCTCGAGAGGACTTTCTTTCCCCCAGGAGGGCTGGGGGCCTTGCCAATTGAAACCCTGGGCTGGAATCTGCCCTGTGCTGTGGTCATGGGTACATTCGACAAGACTGCCCAAATGCTTAAACACACACTCGGGGCTCCTTATCACAGTTGCTCCTGGGAGCCAAGACAAATCACAGATGAAAAAACAGGCTTAATGTCACTGACAATTTAAGTTCCGATTACTGAATGAGAGAATCTCTGTACGACATACCTTAAGAAAATGGCTGGACACATATGTAATATCTTAATCAATAAAGAAAAAAATTCAAAAAAGAAAATGGCTGGAAATAGTAAAAGGATCAACTTGTCCCCCCTGCCTCCTTTCACACCTGTAAAGATCTTACAGAGTTATGTGGGGATGGAAGTAACAGCAGCTGAATGAATACAGAGTGAGTGAATAAGCACCTACTTCCGTACAGTTTGCACCTAATCATTCCTCCGCATGGAGAAGGTGCACACACAAAGATGCATCCCTTGCCAAGGGGGCGGCACAAACCCGGAAGCCCCTCAGAGGAAGACAAGTATTTGGAAGCTGCTGGGATGGCTGAGAGGCAGCTCAGAGCAGTGTCCCGCCCCAGACCATGCTGTGCTCCGCTTCTCCTCAGCCTCCCTCTAACCTCCGGCCTGTGAAGCAGCACTTACCGCTCGCTCCTGAGACCAAAGCCATTTGTACAAATAATACATAGGGTGACCCAAAAAAGTATACACACTTTGAGTGATTACAAAGTCGGTGTTTATTAAGAGAGTTCATTTTCAATATTTTAAAAAAGCTACAGAAATGAATAAATTTTTTTTTGTCAATGCCGTTCTGGTCCAGGCACTGCTGATAATGTGAAGCAAGGGAATCGCAAACATCAAGAATCATTTTGTTCGGTATTTGTGCACCCTCAATTCGTCAACTGCTGCTAGGTTTGTACTGTAAACTTTATCTTTTATGTATCCCCGTAAAAAAGTCTAGTGGGTAAATTTTCTTTGTTCAAAGTTTAGTCTGGCTTCACCTATTATTTCAAATTAGTTAAACCTGAAAAAGAGTGAAAACTGAGTTATTAGCTATTAAAGTTTATATACATTTTTGGGAGTACCCTGTATCCCCCCAAAATGTATACATACTTTGAATAATTATAAAGGCAGTGTTTGTATTTCAACCGCGTTTTCAAAATTCCAGTAGCATTTTAGAATGAATTTTCTTTGTTCAAAGCTTAGTCTGGCTGAAAAGAAATATCAATTGAGTGACTGGCTGTTAAAAAGCGGCAGAGAATAGTCACAGTAGGTAGTTAACTTTTAACTAGATCGAATTTTAGATATTTTAAATGATGAGGACATGCTTAGAGAGAAGAATGGAGGGAGAGAGACAGACACTGACATGAGAGAGAAACATTGATCAGTTGCCTTCTGTATGTACCCCGACTGGGGATCGAACCCACAACCTTTCAGTGCATGGGACACTCAACCAACTGAGCCACTCCAGCGGGCTCCTCTCTGCACTATTTTGCTTAAGGATATCCGGCTTCATTCTCAATATAGTGTTTTCCTCTTTCCCCCATAAAAAAAAAATATATATATATATTAAAAACTGATTATAACTCACCTGTCTTAATTCTTGGACTTCATCCTTCAATGCATAGACGGTATCAACAAGACTCCTAGAATAGAAAATAGAATGAACACCTGAACGAGGACAAGGGAGGAAGAGGACAGAGAAGCAGTGCATGACATGCCGGATGAAATAAACAGGGCTGCTCTCCCTCCTCTCTAAACACCTAGATCCATACCCGTCAGAACAGCAGCTTCTTTCTACGGGCAGTTAGAGCCTAGTCAACGTTAACTCCCACCTACGAGGACACAGAGTCGTAGTTTCCAAAGCCATACTCCACCCACCTGGAATTTTTCTGACTCCAATGCGCCACCCTTCCCCTCCCCACACACACCCTCATGCCCCCACCCCTCCACACACACCCATGTCCCCACCCCTCCACACACACACCCTCTCATGCCCCCACCCCTCCACACACACACACACCTTCTCATGCCTCCACCCCTCCACACACACACCCTCTCATGCCCTCACCCCTCCACACACACACCCTCTCATGCCCCCACCCCTCCACACACACACCCTCTCATGCCTCCACCCCTCCACACACACACCCTCTCATGCCCCCACCCCTCCACACACACACCCTCTCATGCCCCCACCCCTCCACACACACACCCTCTCATGTCCCCACCCCTCCCCACACACACCTTCTCATGCCCTCACCCCTCCACACACACACCCTCTCATGCCCCCACCCCTCCACACACACCCTCTCATGCCCTCACCCCTCCACACACACACCCTCTCATGCCCCCACCCCTCCCCACACACACCTTCTCATGCCCTCACCCCTTCACACACACCCTCATGCCCCCACTCCTCCACACACACCCATGTCCCCACCCCTCCACACACACACCCTCTCATGCCCCCACCCCTCCACACACACCCTCTCATGCTCTCACCCCTCCACACACACACCCTCTCATGCCCCCACCCCTCCCCACACACACCTTCTCATGCCCTCACCCCTTCACACACACCCTCATGCCCCCACTCCTCCACACACACCCATGTCCCCACCGCTCCACACACACACACACACACACACCCTCTCATGCCCCCACCCCTCCACACACACACCCTCTCATGCACCCACCCCTACACACACACACAACCCATGCACCCACCCCTACACACACAACCCATGCCCCCACCCCTACACACACACACCCATACCCCCACCCCTACACACACACCCCCATACCTCCACCCCTACACACACACCCCCATACCTCCACCCCTACACACACACACCCATACCCCCACCCCTACACATACACACACCCATACCCCCTCCCCTACACACACACACCATGCCCCCACCCCTACACACACACACACCCATGCCCCCACCCCTACACACACACACACCCATGCCCTCCACAAACCACCCCCTTCCACACACACCAACATGACTGCATTTTAATACTAGAATACATCTTACTTTTCTTCTATCACTGTCTGACCATTGCTTTTAGTTTCTTCAACTATAATTTTTTCTTCTTCTGGAAGCAAAACTTGTGGAGCAGATTCTTTACGTGAACCTATCATTAAAAAAAAAAAAAAATACCCAAGGTGAATACCATAGCAAAGCTAAGAACAATTTCACTATATTAACACTATCTAAATATTAACATTAAATTCCAGGGGCTGTGCATTATATGAATTACTTTCTAGATAAAATAGCAAAGGGCAACTTTTACCAATTTTCTCCATCTCTGTCTACTGAACCCAGTTTTTTTCATGCCTAAAGCATTATAGAAAAAAAGAAACAGCCTTTTTCTAATTTGTTAAGCTTCTGTTTCTAAATCTGGATTACGGATCTATTAAATCCAGAATTTTCCCGCAGGTAGAACGTTAAAGATTCTGCCCACAGTACTCTGGGTATTTTGGAATAAATATCCAAATCAACGAAACCTTAAGCTATATTATTCCAGGAATCTTAGAAAGACATGTCAGACTATATAGTACATATACCCTGAGTGTTTGTAAATTAAAAAAAAACTGGCAATTGAAACATTTAACTCTACAGTGACAGTTAAAAGATATTATGGCATATGGTTTAGGAGAAGTGAAATTTATTTCTTGTTTCTTTTATGAAAACTATTCTTCGTTCCCTAGAAGTAAACCGTTCAGAGAGAAGTTTATGGCACTTAACGAGCTCCCAGCACAACTGCTTGCTCAGGACAGCGTGTCTCTAGTGTGTTTGCCACAAAATAGGTACTTTAGAAATTAACTGAGAAACTCAAATATTTACTTTTAAATGTGAGAAAAAAAGATAATCAAATCTTATTTAAGGATACAGGAAGAAAACATTTTCTTAAAATAGTATCAAAGGTTACGTAACACTATAACATACATCATTTATATTTTTGAAAAATATGAGATGTAATTTGCGGAAGGATATAGTCTACCAGAGAAACAAAAACCTGCAAGTGGTAATGGGACAAACATTTCTCCATGAAAAAATACCCTTGATGTTGACACATGCTAATTACACAGCGGGTGGCGTAACTTGCTTGATCTTGTTTTTCCTGGTTTATCTTTAACTTGCCTTCCTAAAAGTTCACTGAATTATAAGAGGGCACTTATTGTACATCTTTGTATCATGGGAACGTTCAGCATAACACCAATGTTTTCATAGTTTGATTTTAAAGAACAATTTCCACCAGTATGGTAAGCTTTTACTGCTATGAATGGAACAAGATTAACAATTACTGTCAAAGCTGGATAGAAGGAGGGCTCATAAAACATGACTCATGTCCAGAGAGTACCTCTGTCATCGCCACGGCAGCATGCCACGGGGAAGGGAACTCGGGGCCTTGGCCAAGCCTCCCGGCTGCAGTCTGGACATCTGCAAAGCCTTCCTGCTCCAGTCTCACAGACTAGGAAAGGTATCAACTACAAGCCCGCTGGGAAACCATAACGTCCAGAACAGAAAACTGAGGTGCTGACCTCCTCCTTTGTTATCTCAGGGGTAAGAAAATCACGCTCTGTCTTACGTTACACAGCACAAGCTTCTAAACATATCTTTTTTTACACCAATAAAGGGAAGGGCCTTTATATTCGCTGAGAATAACTTCAATGTTATAATCAAATGCAGTACTTAGAATTTTGTCACAAGCCTTACTTAATAAACTGGTATATAGAAGTATGTTTGTACACAGGTTTATCAAATACCATTTCGAAGAGGACCCTCTGCCAGTGTTTTTGTGTTCCCGCCATGCTGCAAATCCAGCAGACCTTGTCACTGTCAGGCAGAGGGAGGCGTGGCTTCGCGCATACCCCTCCTTAGGGCCACACACTACCCCTTTACACAGTGAGCTGCACAGCTGGAGAATTACTTGCCGTGAGAGTGGCATGTCTTCCAGGCCTTTCTGGGTTAATAGGGAAGGTTGTTTGGACACCTGGGCTACTTGGGGAAACACAGCTTAAGAAGGAAACTGGTATGTGAAACAAAGTACTGAGAAATTACAGGGATATAAGCCAGCTCAAAAATTCTTAAGGCTGAGGAAAATCCTGTGCTTTTAATACAAATGTAAATGTTACCCATGTTTTTATATCGAAGTTAATTCATGTGCTATTTTCCTAGAAAAAGAGAAAAAGATTCAGAAAGATTCAGATACGTAGAAAACAAATTTAATTTGCGCTGTGAAGAGAAGCAAACTGATGACATAGGACAATTTAGAAGGCTCATAAATTTTCCAATGGGTATCTGCTTTGAGTCCAAACAGTTGTTGACTGTGTTAGTCAAATCAAAAAAGTTATCGGTTGTTTATCTGTCACATTCAGTTTTGTAATACAACAGTCCTTCAAATGGATTGAGACAATAGGTTAAAAATGTATTTATACAACAGCACTTGAGGGAATATTAAATTCTACACATAATTATTTTTACATCTTCTAGCTTCCTAGGCAACCTATTTACACTCTTTCCAGCATTAAAATGTTCAAATAACATAGAATCACAAGGGATATCCACTTTGTAAAGGGGTCAGACAGCAGTCGCTGTCCTGCAGAGGGGCTGGGACCATCTGTACTTGCACTCACGCCCCGTCAATGGTAGTCCTCAATAAACTCAGGCTGCTCACTTAACCACTGAACCACATTCCATTATTGGCAAAATAGAAGAACAAAATTGACCACTTCTGCAGAGTTGTTCTGAGGATTAATTTAAAAGTTACATTTTATAAATATCGCTTACCAGATGAAATCATAAAGACAAAAACTTTAAATTCCATCACATAACATAACTAAATCAGAGAAATTAATACCTGTAAGAATTGGTACAACACTTGTACATGCATGACATGGTTCTGGTTTTTAAATACACTTAAAGCACACAAGAATGCAACTATATATTATAAAAATGTTAAGTGTGAACCCTGATCAGTGTGGTTCAATTGGTTGGGTGTCCTCCTGTGCACCAAAAGGTTGCCAGTTCAATCCCCAGTCAGGGTACATGCCCAGTTTGTGGGCTTGATCCCTGGTTGGGGGTATGCAGGAGGCAGCCAAACTATGTTCTACTCTCAAATTGATGTCTCTCTCTCTCTCTCCCCCCCCCCCTTCCTCCCTCTAAAAATATCTAAGACAGAAAAAAAATGTTTAAGTTTGAGAATGCTGTAGTCAGATGTACAAAGCGGCTATATTCCTGAAACATGACAATGTAAAAAAAAAAAATGTCATTTACAGATCTGATGGTGAGCCAGGAGGTTTGTTAATAGAGATTACTTGTTTCCTGAATAAAAATCCATGGGAGGCTAATATTCTGCCTAGTTTCAATATAACATATTTTGCTAAAATAATTGAAAAAATGTTAGTATTTCAACAAAACAATAAAGGGATATTCTCCAGCCAGGTTTATAAGTAAGTTGACTATTTCTTTAAGAACAAAGTTTTAGAAAGTAAACAGATTTAACAAGTTACCTCAAAGATTACTGAAATATTTTCAGAGGTACTGCAGCATGCTTTGCCTGAACTACTTAGGTTGGAAAAACAATTTAACAGCAGAACCACCAAAAATGTTCTATTGCTTTATTTAAAATTCTCGAAAAGGTCTGAGACACAGATGAACAGGTTCATGATGGTTCCAGCATACTCAAGATCTGTGTTTCCCAAAATCTGTGTTTTACAGGTGATAACAAGGGTTTCTACAACACATCATCTTGGAAAATGTTGAATGCTACAGCCACTTCTTAGAGATTCACAGGGTACATATAGCATTTTTAAGGTTTTCAGAAGGTTTGCAGTAAAAATACCTGTTGAAGTTTAATTCAGCATTTCCTAAATTTGTCTGCGTGCTGAACACTTTTTCTTCAGCATCAATCTTTCCGGGTAACAATCTGAAGAGTGCTCGACTAGCCTAAAATCCTATCTATAGATACATACACACAAATGCTGGTTGGTTTTGTAGTTGTTCAATATGGGGGTGAATATAAAGAAACAATAATGTACACTTAGCACCAATCAGCATTTACCAAACTTGAGGACTCCAAACAGATCTGCACATGCTTGGGATCCAGCCGCCAATGGCTGCAAACAGGCAATGACAGTTCCACACAGCCACCAGCAGGGGTCACTCTGCACCACACAGCTGGAGAGATAGCAGGCACTGGGGTCCCTGGGGGCAACTCAGAGGTGTGATCCAGAAGCTGAAGACACATTTAGAACACTGCTTCCTAAAACATTCAGAGAATCCCAAATGGGCCTTCATTTGAGAAATACCGATTGATCGAACACTTCCATTTTATAAACAGATGATTTTCCCTAGCAGCAAGAGTAGGACTCAAGCCCCAGCGCGGAATCATCTTGGTTGTTAGACCACTACTTTGGTGCCTGATCTGACTTGTTAGTACACCATTTCAGTGCCTGATCGGACAACACAAATCCAGGGCATCAGCATGGTATATGTGTGTGTACACATGAGTGAGTCGGCCTCCACCAAAAGCCAAGAAACAGTTTATTAAAAAATAATAATAATAATCTGCCTAGCTAGCTAGCGGTCTAGTATGTTTGTAGCAAAACTCACTTCTTAAATTCATATTTCTAATATCTGCATCAACTTATACATAACCAAAAGTGAAATAACTCCCAGAATGAAGCAAAATATTACACTTTAGCCCGGGCAGTATGGCTCAGTGATTGAGCATCAACCTATGAACCAGGTCACATTTGATTCCAGGTCAGGGCACATGCCCGGGCTGTGAGCTCGATCCCCAATAGGGGGTGTGCAAGAGGCAGCCAATCAATGATTCTCATCATTGATGTTTCTACCTCTCTCTCTCCCTTCCTCTCTGAAATCAATAAAACAATATTTTTAAAAATTATTACACTTTTAAAAATCTTAATAAAATTTCTCCCAAATGCCACTTTGTTATTTATGGCTATAAGACTCTTAATTTATTTTTCTTAGGAAAAGAAATGTGAGGATTCTCTTTAGAAAATGATTTGCATTTATTCATTGTTTACACCTTGGCCTAGCCCCACACTGGCACAGAGACTTCTTTTCCTTTCATTTTGCTTTTCCTAGTAAACTGGGCATGCACTTTAAAAAATAAAAAGTGACCATTAAAGTTGCGCTTTTTTTCTATTTATGTACACACACACACACACACACACACACACATACATACATACACCCCCCCCCCAAAAAAAAAAAACACCACACACACACACAAAAATGAGATGCTCCATTCTGAAGACAAACCTCCCAGTGATTTAAAAATTAAAAGAAAAATAGATGAAATAAAAATGTACAAGGAGTGTCCCTGTATAGTTTAGAACATATTTAACCTAAGAAAGCTTCTCCATTAAGGCAGACAGAAAGTGTTCTATTGCCTGGCCTTTTTTTAGAAGACAACGTTCATGAGAACAGCCAAATCATATTAAACTGCAAACTATGCTACTCCCCCTCCCCCATATAACAAATATTAAAAGCCACAGGCTAGCAAATGCAAAATTTATTTCAACTGTACATAACAGATGTTTTTTTTTATAAAACAAACACTTCATTGCCATATGCAACCACAAACAATAACATGATACTGTACAATACAATGCAACATTCAGGTATACATCCAACTGAGTCTTCAAAGGGCAGTCACCCACTAAAAATGGCTTTCCCGTTCACAGATAAAAAGCACAATATATAAATTTTTTCCAGGTCTTATATCACTATATACACATTACTGTGTTTGGCAATTTTATGCAAAACACAATTAATATAAGCTATGTACTTGTGGCAAGTGTTAATTCAATGGGAACACCATTTAGGCCATTTGCAAAGGGGCCTGGTAATGGTTTAACCCTACTTTCTAGTCCAGATTCTTCATCCTTTCATTATAATACTAACTGTACACATAGATATTACAGAACTGTATAAGCATATAATACTATTTCAGCATGACTAAAGTTCCACGGAAGTAGAAACACGGCCCTTTGAACGCCTTATCACCACTGCCACACAAGAACTGTTTTCAGGCCTGTGGCACTACTACTTTCAACCAGGTCACAAGAGCTAATGGTGCCAGACATTCAAAACAAATCCAAACAAACAAAAAGCCAGGTTGTTATTGTGCAGTGATCTTAGCATCAACAAAAAATCATCATCAAAATGGCTTTAACTGGTACAAACAGGAATGATGGGAACATGTCAAAACTTTGGTGAATAGAAAATGAAACTCATTTAGACAACCCAAATGATACTTCGTGTTACAGAAAAATCTAAGTGCAGCAACTGTACTTCAATTGTTGTGGTATACATAGCATATGACCCAGGCAACCCAAGTTTACTAAGGCATGGCAAAGGCATCGAGGCCAATGCACCAATTAGTCTCACAGCAAACAAAAAGATGTTCTATTCATATCAGAAAAGGTGAGGACTCTACGTAATATAAAACAAAAATGCTCCTAAATTTCTTGCATGATATTGAGTAAGCATATGAACTGTGTAGTTATAGCTTTCCAAAAATTCCATTTGCTATTTGGCTGACCATATATTAAACTCCATCTCTACCATGGATTAATACTGAGCTCTAATTTTAAACGATTGCTCCTCAAGTTTCTTATTTATACTAGTTGATATAAAAATATGAAATCTCCAGATGTCATAAGCTTGAAAACAGACACTTAGAATTATTGGTATTCCCAATGACCCCATTGCATGCAGTGCTGAAGCTGTCTGATTTTCTAAGCAATATGCTACTGCCGGGAGTTCACTAGCACCTCTGGGCTTGTGAGCAACAGGACCCAGCTCCCAGGAAACAATGACATAGTGTATCAGAGTTGTCTCTGTGCAAACGAGATCAGAACACTGAATACAGGTTTGGCGAAGGAAGTATGGTGAGGGAAGAGAGAATTCACAGCCACCTGGAATTACAGCCACCCTGAAGAAAGGAAAAAATGTTATTCCCCGTTTATTATGGCATCTTGTTTTCTGAAGCTGGTTTCAATGAATACTTAAAACACAACCTTAAGGTTCCATTTTAACACCAGATATAGCATGCATGGGAGAGAACACAGTTCCTCCCCTCTAGCAATGACCGGATGTGGATTTGGATGCTACAACTGAATGCAACATGTCACATTCAGTTCTTTTTGAAGCAGAAATTAGTCGAGTGATGCCAGTGAAATTTCCTTACAACAAATCCCAGGGAAGTGCACCCCAATCTGAGCTTTCCTAATAAGTGAGTTACATGGCAACTCAGTAAGTCTTCAATAGACTCAGATACCCCATTACAATCAAGAATGAGGGTTACATAGGATAGGGTTGCTGTAAATGGAGTTTCACTGCAGCTAGTTGCTGAAAACAAACAATGTGTCCATCACAGGCAGTATAAGTATGAATGTCAGGGTGAAGCCAAGCTGTGACTGAAGCAAAAGCACTCGCCTTTTTAAGTACACCAAATGCCTCTCTCTGAAAGCAATCTAACCTACACTTTCAGAGGCTCAATGCTTCAGAGTTTGGACTTTAAACCTTCGGTAGAGTGGCACAGGCTTGCTAAGTGCCATTTAAGAGAAATTACTCCAATTAAGGAAAGTTTGGTGTGATGACAGTGTCTGAATTCTGACAATAATTTGGACTTTGCAGAGGGAAACTCCCACCCCATGGGCAAATGGGGGCACAGAGAAGAGCACATGTGGCACGCGGACAAGCACAGAGCTGTAGGGTGCAGACAAGCTTTTCTGTGCTGCCAAGGCCCCAAGCCCACACCAACACATGGTTCTTCGTAGTCGCCAAGTGCCCCCAGGAGTCCTCAGAACACGCTGTCTGAACGAACTCTCAGTACTTTTGTGCATGCTTTTTTCTTCTCTCTCCACAACTACTTGATCAGGGTGTCCATTATACATAAAAAATTTAGAATCCTATATATAAGGCCAGAGTCTCCTCCGTGTTACTGGCACTTGGATCACAAACCTGTATGGTTTCAGTATAAAATATAAAAGTGTTCATATAGCTGTATCCAAAAAGAAATGAGACAATTGCTATACTGAGAATAAAAAAACCAAACCATTTTGGGCTATAAAACCACTACTATCCACTGAGAAAAGAACCCTTAGGTATAGGCTGTGTGAATTCACCATCTCCTTCAACAGTTAGTTAAGTAACTTCAAATGGATTCTCGAATTGGCAATTATGTCTCCACAAAATACAATGGGAATATCAGAAACGCTCTCAAAAGTTGTTAAAATATCACATAAAAGAGACAAGGAACAGCAAGAAAACATCTAAGAAAAGCAGGCTGCGATACAACAAGCATTTGTTAAGAAAGCTCAGAAGTGCATTAGTTCTGGTGAGAGATATATGAGCAACAGCTCTTACGAGATGTAGAACCCATTCTGTAACTATGGGCTGTCCATATACTGTCATAGTCAGAGTCTTCCGAGAGGTCTGAAGGCTCCAAACGAGAAAGGCTACTGCGACGACCCAAGGAGTCTAGACTTGATTGGTCATCATCAGCCAAGACGTGATTATGCATCAGGTCAGTGCCTTGCCATGCTAAGACGGGAGTGGGATGGAGTGACAGGTGTGACAGGCAAAGGTGAGATGAAAAGGAGGACGGACAGGAAGAGCCACAACCAAAAACATGAAAATAAAAGCAAAAGGTGATGGGAAAAGAAGGAAAAGAGAAAATACTGTTAAAAAATGGCAACAATGTTCACTTCTCCTTATTTACGGCTGGGTTTTAATAACAAAGTTAGCACAACCCTTAGAATAAAACCAGAACAATTATTATTTAAATAAACCTAAAACACAATATTATTTCCAAATTGTTCCTTTCTAAAAACATTGCTATTAAGTCCTCAGTTAAATCTTTTTCAAATTAAGCCCAGGTCTACTAGTACAAATGAATCCATAGACATTTAATAAATAACCAATTCTATTCCACATTCTATTAACAAATAACCTCATTTAGTACATTATTTAGTACATTTAGTACATTATTTAATTATTTGTGATTAATTAAAAACTGTTTCCTATCCATTAAGTGGATATTGAATGCAAAATAGTTTCAAAGGATTTTTGACTTACTTCTTCAGCTATCTCTTTGTCAGACTATAAATCATCAGAAGTCATCTTAATGATGGGGGTCTAAAACTTACCTTATGAACTATAACCACTGTAAAAATTTCAGAATGGAGAAAGGAATTAAATAGGGTCCTCTTCCCACTCATTGCCCCTTTCCAATCACCCTGCATCTCCACTCCTTAAAGCGCTCAGCCAGTGGATATGGATAAAGTGGGAAGCCATGTCGGTTCAAATGTTATCTACCCTGATGCAGACCCTTTTACTGGCAAGAAGAGCGATATGAACTGGTAGTGCCACTATGTTAAAAGAAGGACAAACAGAAGGAAGTGGGAGCAAAGGGGAGAACAGAAATAAGCCCATGAGTGGTTAGCATCTGTGAGCAATGACACTGGGCAGGCGGCTGTGCATGAGACATGCAGGCTGGAATGGACCAGGGACAAAGGGTGCTGGAAGGAAACACTCAGTGGGAACCAGCGTGCCCCTCCGTAATGGGGAATGGCACAGACAGCAACCACTGGTCCCATCCTGTTCCTGCTTCTGACCAAAGTAATTCCATTCTAAATCCATAACATCAAGCAATAGTCTAGTTTGGATTTCTTCAACTAAATACCTATAGTCTATGAAGGTCATTATCTCTTTGAGATAGAAATCAATACCAAAGATGTTTGGTTTGTAAATGGCATCTATCTAAATGTATACGGAACTGAGCTGAATTTTAGGTAAGATATATTATCCTGTCTTCACTGAACATTTAATATGAAAAGGGCTGCTTTCAACTCTGATCCCATTTCCAAATGTGTTAAGGATATCACCTTTCCAGTGCAAAGGGTCAATTTCCCCTATCCGACCTGTTCTTAAGAATGTTTGGGTAAGGCCATATATGATTGTATATATGAGTTGGCTCACAATATCCGTTAAATATAAAAATCAATGTATTATCCAATGCTTTTCTTGCACAGGAGAAATGGAAACACATAATAAAAGCAACGAGATAAGGAAAGATCTGCACAAACAATGAGCCATTCCTTTGAGGCAGCCAGAAGCAGCAAGGCCAAAGGCACATCACAGGGCACTCACTGTCTCTTGGATGAAGAAATGCAGCGCCCACAAAAAACATACATAAAGCTCCTATTACCTAGTCTAGTCACCTGACTATAAGGTTAAAATTTTATTTCAAATAACTGAAGTTAAGATGAGTAATTATTTAACATCTCAAATTCAAAACCAAAAAATTATGACCACATTTTACAGCCTATTACTTATAACACAATCTCATCAAATATATGAAATTTATGAAATATCTTAAATGACAATAATCTGTATTTACAAATAATTGCCTGATTTTATGCATATGCACTCCACCTTCAGACCTGTCCATTTCTATTCCTTCTCCACTGGCTAGTCACTACCAAAGAAGTCTTAATGTCACAGGTGGGATATGTAATGTACTGGCCACAAGGAAGTTTCTAGATGATATGCAGATGCCATTTGGGGTTTAACCCTATTAGCCCTATCTTCATCTTTAACAAAAGCTAAGGCAGTTGAAATTCCCTTTCCCACTTCCCCACCCCCCCCCATCTTTAGTTTAAAAACAGGACAGGACACTGATTCTAATCACCATACTATAGGTTGTGAAAATGAAGGAGAGATAAGTGATTTGTCAAATGTCAGGGTGGACCAAAAATAGAAAATTAAATAGAAACTAGTTTTTATGCCAGAAGTAATATATAAACCATCCAGTTCTTAAAAAATAAAAGCCCTAAGAAACAACAGTACAGAAGGATACCCTGTGATGCTTGTGGCCCTAGCACCAACAGAGGGTAAACTTGTCCCCTTTCTTCCGGACAAACCACATACTTTACACTCCATCTGCCCCACCCCCCACTGTGTTGCACTCCACCCTCAAATGCTGGGGAAGTCAAAAAAAAAAAAAAGGCCCCCTTTTTATTGTTCTCACAATAGATTAAGATTTTTTTCATTTAAGACACTATGCATAAGATGCAGGCAAATTCAGTGGCACTGAAATGTAATAAATTGATTGGTGTCTACTTTCAAAAATTTTTAAATACAATCATTTAAAAAAAGGAAGTGGACTAAAGGAAGCCTTATTCTAGATTTATATTTTTAACAACAATTGTAAAAAGCTAATAATTAAATAAACAAAATCCAAATACCACACCAGTAGTTTAAATAGCTTAAATAACTGAAATGAATGAATCTTTCGCTGATATCTAAATACATCTTCTCTAAGCTTCATAAATTCTGGCAGCACCTTATATTTAAAGGCTTCCCAGTAGAACCTTCTCTAGAAATCAGTTATTTTACTGACAGCTCAGACCTTTCAATGCTTTAGGGATGTCAGGCTCATGCTATTCTATACCTGACTAGACCACAGAAGCATCACTCACTAAGGACCCTTCACGCAGCACACAGAGGAGCTGTGCACAGGACCCCACAGCCCAGTTTCCTTCCCACTGTGATTTATGGAAGAAACAGAACCACCACAATTTTCAGTACATTACTGTAAAACTTACTTGAGTTAAGTGTTTGCCGTGTTTTGGCGCTTGTGCAATAAGCTTCGATGACTTTCAGAATCTGTGCGTCTTCTTCCAAAGCAGCTGTGCCTGTCAAGACATACACAACATGGCACAATCGAACTAAAAATGACAAGTACAACAGGTCACAATCTAAAAATAACTACTACAATTAAGTAGAAGCATGTGAACTCATCAACTCAACCAAAATGACAACAATCAAGATAACCCCTCCTTTTATTTTCTTATCAGATAACTGTTTTTCCAATATTTACAAAATTACATTCAATAGAATTTTTAATTATTTAAAAGTATTTCTTGTCTGCAGCATATTGACAAAAGGTTAATATATCCTAATTACATGTTATCTTACTAATCCAGAAAAAATATTCCATATCCTGAAATTGAAAAAAAGGCAAGAACTAGAAACAAGCATTTCACACAAAAAGAATATGGTCAGTAACAAAAAATAGTCAATCCCACTAAGAAGTGAGAATTAAAACAAAGCATCAGGTTTTTCACATACCAAACTGATAACAAGTGAAAAGGCTGACAATTCTCAATGTTGATATGGATAGCGGAGAGAAAATCTTCCCTCCATCCACAGCTGGTAGGAATGAAGACAGGCGATATGACCACATTTATCAGAGGCTTTACAAAGAACATTTCCGATGATCCACAAATTCCTACTAGGGATTTCATCTAAGAAATTTATAAGGCACAATCTAAAGCTTGAAGGTATCATTCTAGAGCTCTTCCTTAAGCTCTGGATTATTCCAGACACTGGCTTCACTCTCAGAGATCACAGGTACAGAGAACAGAATCTTCCAGACCAGTGGTCGGCAAACTGTGGCTCGCAAGCCGCATGCGGCTCTTTGGCCCCTTGAGTGTGCCTCTTCCAGAAAATACCACCACCTGGGTGAGTCTATTTTGAAGAAGTGGCGTTAGAAGAAGTTTAAGTTTAAAAAATTCGGCTTTCAAAAGAAATTTCAATCGTTGTACTGTTGATATTTGTCTCTGTTGACTAATGAGTTTGCCGACCACTGTTCCAGACTAACAGCATCTAATGGTACTAGTACCAAGCACAGAGCCTCACACCCAGCCTCACCTCACACTTCATATGAACCTAGGGTTAAACTGTTTCTCTGGTTTGTTTTCCTAGATTTTCTAACATAATATTTGGATATTTTTAAAAATATATTTTTATTGATTTCAGAGAGGAAGGGAGAGGGAGAGATAGAAACATCAATGATGAGAGAAAAACAATGACCTGTTGCCTCCTGCACGCCCCACACTGGGGATCAAGCCCGCAACCTGGGTATATGCCCTGACTGCAATTGAACCGTGACCTTCTGGTCCATAGGTCGACGCTCTACCATTAAGCCATGCAGGCCAGGCTGGATAAATTTTTTAAAAAGCTCACCTACTGTAATAAAAATTTAAGAAGAATGGAAGGCTAAAATATTTATAAGTTGCACAATAAACCCTCAACGTCATTTTATGATAGTAACACAGATATATACAAAGCAAGCCAATAGTCCCTACTGAAAAATAAAATCCAATATGAAGAGTTTAAGAACAACTGAGAAGCTGACTTAAATTTCACTAATTGGGACCAATCAATTAACAGGTTTCTCATAATAAGATCCATAACAAGCTCCTCTCTTAGGAGTAAGAAAGATAACATTTAACTATTTAATTTCAGGAGGTGTTGCAAGGTAACTTCCAGGGACAGGCCATTCCCTCTGTGCAGCTGATGTAACTGGATTATTTTCAGACGTGGGCAAGTACAGTGATTTCACCCTCAGTGCCACAAAAGCATCATGAAGCCAGAAAGGGCCTGGCTTCCCTGAGAAGGTTGAAGAAGGTAAACATTTTCTATGTGGCACAGACTGTTCTAATAACTACCGTAGAAAAACTCCTCTGATTTTGAATGTAACAAAGGTTAAAGTAACTTACAGAAATACAATGTGACTTTAAACGAGTCAGGTTTACTTAGTACTTGCTGTGCACAGGCACTAGTTACACAGTGGTCCATACAGATAAAGTTTCTCCTTTAGCTCATACAAAAACCCTTGGTTTTCTTATTACCTCCTGGTCCTTCTGCTAGCTCCTTCCCTCCCTCATCATCTAAGACTCGACCCTTTCTCTTCTTCTCTGTCTATTCAATCTCACAGCTTGAGAAACCACCTAAGCACAGAGAACAACTCTGAAATTCTCACCACTAGCCCAGACCTTCCCCTGGCCTCAGAGTCCTGTCCCATCACAGTCCCTACAAGCTGAAAGCCTCACTCCCTCCCACAAACCCCATCCAATCCAACAGTACATCACCAGTGTATCTTTCCTGCTTGAGTGTCTACACTGCAGTGGTTTGTCACTCTTGCTGCTCCAACAATTTCCTTTGGAAGTGTCACTAAGGCTCCGACCCAGACTTGTGTTTGAAGTCTTTAAGAAGCCATCTCCCTACCCCAGGCACACTGTGCTGTGGGGTGTGAGGCAGACCCGTGCCTTTGTGCACACAGACTCACTTTTCCTCAGCGCAAACTCTTCGTCCGAAGGCTTCCGCTCTGGTTTACGCTTAGGTAGCAACTTTTTCATGGTCTTGGGACTCTTACTAAGATCCTAAGGGGAAAAAAGAGAAAAAAATGCTGACAATTTCCAAAGGCAGTAATTTTTACTGACATATCAGTAAGGGTCACTGTAAAGGTGTAAAATATTAAATCACCACAGCCATTCACTGTTAAAAGTTTCCTACTTTTCTCATATTTTGATTTTTTGCCAGCAGCGGAGCATTAATTTAAAATCAATACTAGGACAATAACTGATAAAAACCCTCATGTTACTTGGGTCCGTCAGCACTGTCACACACAGCAGAGGGGAGGCAGGCAGCCCCTGGAGAGAAAAGGACAGCTGGCTGGCGTGCGCACAGAGATCCATGCATGCTACTAATTCTGGCACAGACCCATCTGCTGCTGCTAACTAGAGAGAGATGAGAAAACTAAGGCTATTTTTTAAATTTTTTTATTTGAGAGACAGAGAAGGGGAAACATCAACTTGTTGTTCTCCCTATTTATGCACTCACTGGCTGATTCTCGTATATGCCTTGACAAGAGATAGAACCCATTAACCTTGGCGTATTGGGAAAACGCTCTCATCAACGGAGCTACCTGGCCAAGGCCAGAGCTATTTTTATTGTTGTCATTAATCCTCACCTGAATATATTTTTCCATTGATTTTTTTTTTTTTTGGAGTGAGGGATAGAGAGAAAAACATCAATGTGAGAGAGACACATTGATTGGTTGCGTCCGGCATGCACCCTAACCAGAGCCAGGGATCGAGTCTGCAATGGAGGTATGTGCCCTTGACTGGAATCAAACTGGGACCCTTCAGTCCATGGGCCAATGCTCGATCCGCTGAGCCAAACTGACTAGGGCCCCAGGGCTATTTTTAAAGGAAAGGTAAGTAAAAACTGAGTCCCTTAGGAAAATATTTGAAGCCTTAGGGAGAAGAAAATGGAGTAAGATAGATCATCCTATCAGCCTTGAGCACAGATGCAAAAAGAAGATGAGACACCTGCTCTCTAGGGCATGTTAACACTAGTTCAGAGCTATGTTCATAATGTAATGGTCTACCTCTTTCCTCTACAACACAACTTCACAAACTGTGCAGAAGATGAAGGTGAAAAACTGAGAGTAGGAAGAAGTCCAATGGAGTGGGCAATCGTCAAGCATGTATTAAATTATCAGTATCAAAAAGGGATCATTTCCGCATCATTTAAATTATATAAACCATTTGTGAATCTTACAATGAGAAACCAAGACTCTGAAGGTGACATGTGCTATGGGATGAGTCAGACTGAAAGCACAGAGGGAACAAAGCTTTGATGTTTAAAGGTATCTCTTCAAAATATTTTCCGTAAAAATAAATACTTAAAAACTCTTAAAAACGCAGCAGAAAATCAGCTCACAGAGAAATAAACACGGCATGTGTTCAGTGGCTTCCATAACTCAAAGCAGACATGAGACTCCTGGCAGCGCACCAGACAAGGCACCCACCACACGTGCAGAGGGCACAAATCCACACACATCGCGCACCCGACTCCTCAACGCAGGCAAGGCTGGCTGCTCCATTTTTTGCCATAGTCAGTAAGACTTCTTTTCACTGAGTGTTTTGAGGTGCTCAGTAATACTGTACAATACTTAAGAGTGTGAAACCTCTCCTACAGCATAGGGTCCAGCAAAGCAACTGTAGCCAGACTTACCCAAACCAGATGCTCACGTTCACTGCCACACCTCTTCCCTTGCCTTTCTGTTCTTTGCTTAACACTTTTATCCCAATTTCCCTCCTCAATAATGAAATCTCTACCAGTGCTTGCCTGCGCTACCTGTAATCACTAAACTAGGTAATAAAGATCATCAACATTCTTTAAGGAACTGCCCATGATGAAGAGATTTCTGAATTGGGCATATAACCCCATCAACAAGACATATATCAAAAAATTCAAATTTCATAAGAACAAAAAATGTAAAGAAATTGTAATAATTTATGTAGCACTTTTCTAGGTGTCTTAAAATTTTTAGAACTGCTAGAGAGGATTAAGGGAGGGTCTGCTCCAGATTCTTTGGCAAATTCAGTCTCTGACTGGATGTGGAGACTCATATCAGGCAATAGTGCTTCACCACGCTCACACTCACACTAATGATAATCACAACAGTGATAATCACGCTCACTCAGAATAACCATAGTCACATGCTCACATGATAAATATATGCATTCTCACACTCTACCCATACTCATACTCAGGCTAATACAATAACCACACTCACACCCCTACTCACCATCCTCACCCACACTCACGCTCATTAAAACCACACTGACACTCATAATCACATACTCTCCCTCACAATAACAAAACTCACACTCACACTCACAGTAACCATATCCACATTCACGATGACCATACTGCCAACTCATACCCAAGCTCATACTGATGATAACCATACTCATTCACGCCGCTCACACTCGTGATAACCAACTCTCATCATTTCAATTATCAAGCTTCCTCGAGTGCTAACACTTCTCGGAATGCAATTCTCAAGATACTTCCTTTCCTCATCAAAGCAGGTTTATTGTATAAAAACCTAGCATGAAAGTGCAGGAAACTATTAACACTTATTTATGGTTGGGAATCATATTTTAACTGCACAAAATACTGGATTAACAAGGAAAGAGCAACGTGCATGATGACCTCTTACACAAAGAGAGAAGCCGTCTTAACTTTCATTTTTTATTTGTAAATGTAGGGTTCCTGGGCAAGATCTCAAACTTGGAAAAGGATCATAAGAAAGGCACAACAGAAGAGCATGCAGAAATAGTGAGACCCATCACGACTGGAAGCTGAAAATCATTTCGGACTCAGCTAGAGGCCCAGAGGAAGCCCATGGGAAGCTTCTGATTCCTCAAGGTAGGACCATGGTGAGCACGGAAAAGGCCATGCAGGGCACAGAGGGTCCAATGTTGCACCAACCCACCCACCCCCATGAGGGTCTCCACAGCCTCCCGGGCCCCTAAACAGAAGGAAATGACAAAAAAAGGCAGACCCTTCACAGTTCAAAGAAGCTGAGCTGCATTTTTATGTCACAGGCAGAAATTTGTGATTTTCCATTATTTCTGAATTTACTGGAATGAAGCACAGCACAACCAACCTGACATGTCCAAATGTCAGGTCGCGCTCACTTTCACTCAGACCTCACCTCCTTGTAGCAGAGAGCAGCTGAGGGCCGGAGGGGAGGTGCGGGTCGCAGACAGCTCAGACTCCATGGCTTCGAGGTCTTCGGAGGCTCCAGGGGCCCCCAGTTGATGGTCGTGTGTGGGGTGCCATGGTGGGAGGGGTGGGGCAGTGTGTGGTAGGCAGGCGTCAGTGGCACCGACTTGCTGTCTGCATGCTTGCTGGATGGGGTGATTGAATGGGTGGGGAGCTACCCAAGGAAAAGAACAAGAAAAAGCAAAAAGAGAACATTCACCATCAAAGAAACCTCGATTAAATATACTTAGTTCCGCTAATTTTAAAAAATGCACCCAATGAAATAACCCCCGATTATCATTTCTCCAAGCAGTTAGCCCCTGCGATGCCCCGAAGATTCTGCTTTAGGCTGCGGCCAAGCCTGGGTTAGGAGGCAGCAGGATGCTGGGGGCCTAAGACCCGGACAACACTCCACCACCACCTTTATTTGCCATGGATTAACATTTGCAAAAAGGTATTTCATTTAATATATATATCAGAATTTTATAAAAGAACAGGGTATTCCTCACTAGGAGCAAGATTATGGAGAGGGTAATCCTCCCCAGTCAGCTGTTATTCAGTGCCTGTGATTTAGGAGTGGGCAAAGCTAGGTCCTGACCCCAGGTTTTGTTTAACAAAGGAGTGGCACAGCCAGGCCCACCTCTGTTGATAGCTGTTTTTGTGTTACAGAGACCATATTGCCTGTAATGCTGAAAATATTTACTACCTGGTTTTTTTATAGGGAAAAGTCGCCACTCTCTGGAGTAAAACAAATTATTTTATTAACTTTAATCAAAACAAAGTTATAGAAATCTAATTTCTCAGAAGACATGATCACTGGGGTTTATATTACTGGAAAACACATCACAGGACAATTAAATGAGAAAATGTTAAATAAATTAAGTAATTCAAAATTAGCCAATGACCTCAAATTAACCCAAAGAAAGCAATAAGGTATGCTTAACAGGAGCAAGAGCTGAGTGGTTCTGTGATCTGGAAACCTGAGTGAAGCCATTATTAGAAAGTTCAACAAGCTCAGCCCGTGTGGGTCAGTGGTTGAGCATCGACCCAGGAACCAAGCAAGAGGTCACAGTTGGATTCCAGATCAGGGCACAGGCCCGGGTTACAGGCTTGATCCCCAATAGGGGGTGTACAGGAGGCAGCCAATCAATGATGCTCTCTCATCACTGATGTTTCTCTCTCTCCGCCCCGCCGCACCCCCCCCCCGCCCCCATCCCCCCCTCTCTGCTCCCTTCCTCTCTGAAATCAATAAAAATATATTTTTTAGCCCTAGCTGGTTTGGCTCAGTGGATACAGTGTTGGCCCACGGACTGAAGAGTTCCAGGTTTGATTCTGGCCAAGGGCACATACCCGCATTGCGGGCTCGATCTCCAATGGGGGGCAACCAGGAGGCAGCTGATCAATGATTCTCTCTCATCATTGATGTTGCTATCTCTCTCTCCTTCTCCCTTCCTCTCCAAAATCAATGGAAAATATATTTTTTAAAAATTTCTTAAAAAAAAAGGAAAGCTGAACAATATTTGAAACACATGTTTAAAATAAGAAAACCCTGGCTCTAGCTGATGCCACCATATTTAAGAACAGAAAAACAAACTTTCTGCAGAAACCACAGGCCTGTCCTGGTGTGTGCACCAGTGCTTGTCATTTGCTACACAACTACTATAAATTTTTTTCAAACAAATAATTAAAATTATGCAAAAAACATCCCTTCTAGCAATAATGTAGTAGTAAGTAATATTTGGTGGTGTTTAAGTCAAAAGAGGTATGCTTTGTGCTAAAATTAGAATATTATTCAAGCTAGATATGGACAGAACACAGGGAGAACACACAATTCCCCAAAAATAAGCTCCCTAAGATGAAAAATTTCAAAAGCCTGTATATGAGGAACAGCACCATCCATAGAGTGGGGACTTAAAATCCCTGATGATGGGTCACCTCCCTTGCCCCTGGGTGACAAGAAAAGGAATATGACAGGCCAGGGTCCAAATACAGAAAAAGCTTTTATCTGATATGAAATTTTATAAAGTTTAGTTTCAGACTGTTACTAACAATCTGAATGAAAAGGCACTTCCATTTTTCTTTATAAACACACACATACATACATGCCTTTGGAATAAATTTAGTACCACGAAAGCTAAGCATCTTTAGTATTTTTTTAAAGTATGGAGAAGTTATAAATGGCAGAGTCATTCAAAATGACATATCAGCTAAAGGAAATGAGCAGTTTTAGCCTCCAAACTGTTGAGAGATTTCGAGTAAGACAATAATACCATGACCAGAATGCTATGCTACAGCCACCCTTCCTGAGCTAAAACTTTAATGCCAAGGATAATGAATGCAGAAGTGAACTACATGGTAGGAAATGTTCTGACAAAGATCATAACAATCTAAGGATGTAAGAGAAACCAACTGGAAATGCTATGTAATCGTAAGTCATTTGTAAAAAGGTGTGCCTGGTTCTTCAATATTGTTTGATAGAGATGACAAATGATGCAATATCTTAAGCAAAAAAAAAAACAACAAAAACAATAAAGAGAAGTTTTTAAATATGACACTTTGGCTCAGTGGATAAGAGCGTCGGCCTGCAGACTCAAGGATCCCAGGTTCGATTCCAGTCAAGGGCATGTACCTTGTTTGCAGGCACATCCCCAGTAGGGGGTGTGCAGCTGATTGATGGTTCTCTCTCATCGATGTTTCTAACTCTCTCTCCCTCTCCCTTCCTCTCTGTAAAAAATCAATAAAATATAATAAATAGATAAATTTAAAAAATGACACTTCGGTAATGATCTATTTTGAAAGGTTTACACGTATCTAAAAATCCAACGAGCTGAGCTGTTGAGCTTTTCTAAGTAGAAGTGGATTTCTTAAAATCAAAATAATGAGTCAAAAATTACATTTTAATGCCTTCAACATGAATCTGGTCCTTTTCATCATCATAAATACTTATTTTTTGATGAAACAAAATAAATACAGTTAAAGTTCTCAGAAAAAGCACACTCTTCAAGTTTCAGTTGAAAACCCCAGTACCTTACTCTCTGAGGCCCATCTGAGCACAGCAGCAGACTCCTGCCCGAGTGCCACTGACTGTATGTGATGAAGCACAACCTAGGGCTGTTTCACAAGCGTGATCACTGTGAAGCCATTCACTACTCAAAGGAAATAAGCAAATATTTGCAGAGAAGTACAAGGCAAGTATTGTGCGTTCTTGATCCAGATATTGATAATGCTTTAAATTACTTGACCACTTGCTGACAACTCAACCAAAAGCTGACCCTTGGAGTTTGGAGGCAGAAGTATGGGGTCCTTACAGTATGAGACGGCACAGAATGAGGCTTAATGGGGGGATTGCTGACAGATGTGACTTTTGTATGCTTCTGTAGATGGTCCACCCATTCATGGAGATCCTGCTGGTTGTTGCATGACACTAATATCCGCTCAATCATGCTCCCTAGAAGAGATGAGAAAAAGGGGCTGAAATTGGAAAACTGGTAGAAAGCACACACATGCACATACACACACCCAGAGTATAATTCAACAACGTTAAACACAGCCCTCTGAAATAGTCAAGCAAGAGAATCTGCACACAGATGGTAAGCTGCCTCTCATCACCATGACGATAGCATCCACAAAGTTTTTGCCTATCACCTGATATTTCAAATGCATTTCTATGATTTTCACTGTCCTCAATCTTTGTGATTGTCATTCCTGTCGTTGGTAGCTTTCCCTAAAAAAGAGCCCCCCCACAAAAAAAAACAACAATTAGTGCTTTTCTAGTAAAGAAGGTACCGTTATTAAAGTAAATACTAAATAATTTTAGAAATGGCAGAGGAACTGCATTTGTAAACCACAAAAGCTATCTTGTTTGTACCAGATACATATGTATAACACAAAAAAGCCTCTATCTCTATCTCAAATAAGTAATCATAATACTATAATCAACAAACTGAGCCCCAGCAAAAAGGTACAGAGGAGCAAAATAGAACACAAATAAATTCCAACTGGTGAGTTACTCTAAACATAAATGTGAGGACACAAAAACATTACATATTATGACTTAAAAAAAACCACACTAGAGTCTATGGTAGCTATGTTAAATGACGTTTATGGAAATGAAGCACAGATTTGCCTCATAAAGAAATGCAGAGAAAGTTCCATGTTTGAAGGCAAAATAGGAGGAATTGTACAAGTTACACTTGATTGTCCACCAGACAGGAAGCCAGCAGCTGTGCTGAGCGCTGCACAAAATGCAGAAAACAGCAGCCAACCTGTCCATTCTGAAAATGGAGGACTTGGGAACCGAAACAGAAAATGCTACTGGAGAGACACCAGAAAAGGAATGCAAATAGCCAGGCAGGGCATTTGGTCCTATCCAAAATGTCACCGAGACATCTGGTTCAACCAAAGGGTGCTTGAAACTTGGTCCTGACAAAGAACCGTCCACCCTTAAGAAGACAACCCTGGGTTCAAACAGCCCATACCACTTATTTTCAATTTTGATTTATAGGATTAATACACAAAAAGTTACCATGTTTTATTGATCCAATGATTGTGTTGTGGCTGTATGGTCAATGACCACCTTTCTTGCCTCGGTAGCCTAGCTGGTCATAGCACATGGAGGTAAGTATATGGGCTGGTGTAGACCAAATGTCTCCATGGATATACTATGATACCTGGTGATCAACCAAGTCTTTAGGAAAAGTCTATCAGTGTCCGGGGCCAAGTCCTGTGAAGGACTCTCTCAGCACCTCCGAAAGTAGTAGTTCTCAGCAAGGTACGGGGGAAGGAAGGGCTGCCCTGCAGAGGACACCGGCAAAGTCACAGAGATGTGGGTGCTCCTGATACCTATAGGGAAGCAGGCCAGAAGTGCTGCCGAACATCCTCCTACAGCTCACACAACTAGGATGTTCCAGTCCACTGAGAAAGCCTGTCCTGACGTTCGGTAGGTGAAACATTAGCCAGTACTTGGTCCTTCTAGGGTCAGATGAATTTGAAAAATGCTGTATACTGCGCACTCCTTTCCAAGATTCATAATGCACAGAAGTGTATTAGTAGTTTTGAGAAGTCCTACGGACATAAAGCTGTGTGACTGCTTTTAACCTAGTAAATCAACACCAAGGGATAAAATGTTCCAGTTACTGCTAGATTTAATGCTTTTTAATTTCCCTCAAAGCCAGAAATAATATTCACAATACATAGGTCACAGCTCTCAGAGAGGGATGCCTCCCAGGAAACTGTACAGAGTGGGAAAACAGGTCCTACACGTGGCGTGAGGTCTCCCGTGACACATCAATGCCAACATCCAGAGCCAACTCACCAGCCTGGTCATCCATAGGGGCCTGGCCTGACCCAAAGGGAAACCTCTGCTTCCTCAAGTCAGAGGAGGGCCCCACCTCAGTCTCTTGAGGTATGAAACATGAAGCCAGAGAAAGCTGACAAGAAAGGACTCTGCTTTATGTTTATCAGGGTCACTTAACAAAGCAGGAGATGCCAGTTTGAGGGAACCCAAGTAGCTTCTATATCTAAACATCTGCTCAGAAACAGACTTACAAATCAAAAGGTATGTTTTTCTGGGTTTGTTCATATATATTTGCTTTACCAACTTACCTTGCACCTCAGGAGCTGTGTCCTTAGAAATAGTTCTGTAAGTTTCATTCGTTTCCTTCTTTTTTTGCTTACGATTAATACCAGGATGTTTGTACAGTGACATCAAAATACACAGACAGGAGATGTGTGCACTTATTTGAATGTATAACACTATACACATAACACTACACACAACACATAAATAGGGACAACTACTATTTAAGGAAAATATTCAAAATATGCCTGGAAATGATTCTCAGATACACAATAAAAAATAAATTTAAAATGTGTTTTACCTGATAGATAAAACCACTCATCCTGGGACTGGCAGACAACATTAGCAAAATATTTGGGAAGAGTAGAAGATATCTTTCATTCTTTTCCTAATGTAAAAGAACAAATTAAAAAACATATTTACAGATGTGAGAACAAATATTTAAATTAAATCTTCTGAAACACTGTATTGTATTTTCCATTTAGGTATTTCTACCAAATTACATTAGCTAAATTAAATGGAAACAAAATTAGAATGCATTATTAGACTCACAAGTAGCCCATGTAACATCTTTTTTAAAAATCTGGTTAAGGGATCTAGCTCCGCCATTAACTCTTTTTAATTAGTCTAAAATTTTGTTTTTGTGATTGAGGAAAAAACAACAAAATAACTTGTAAAACTTTAGTGGGAGGAGGGGAAATAGGTGGACCCTTCATGCTAAAAAGTGGGTAAAATAAAACGTTAAAATCAATTTTTGTCTATTAATAGTTCCTGGCACTTCCCTATAACTCCCAATATATCAATTTAATGTTGTTTGCATTCATCCCATAAACTTTATCTAGTGTACATGAAAGGCTTAAAAGCATTATTTATGTGTTAAAAATCATTCACTTCCATAAGGTAAGTAAAGCCCCAGAGACCACAACTAAAGGACAAAAATTCCCAGAACCTAAAAGGAGACACACAAGGAATGTGCAGATAGCCTTTGTCACAAGTTGCCATTTAACCACTGCCCACAATAGCTAAACGATACTAGGAAGCAGTGTCTCCAAGTAGACTTGAAAAAGACATTCTATACTCTAAAGAAGTTTTTGAAAAGTATTTATTATATTCCCCTCCTTTTTCTATTTCCTTTTTTTGTTAATCCTCACGGGAGGATTTTTTTCCCATTGATTTTTACAGAAAGTGGAAGAGAGGGAGGGAAACAGGGATATTATTATCTTTTCAGTCATCATTATAACTTTAAATCTTCTTTTTGAGTGAATGTTTTCTAGATCTAATATTATAAAGAAAACACTGAGAAATGTTTCTATAGATTTTTTTAAGTAAAATTTAGAAGTGCATAACTAAAAAAAAAGAATTAAGATTTGGGTTGGTTTTTTTTTTTTTAATCATTGTAGTCTATTAGAAAGTCATGATTTCCTATGATACCCAAATTAACACCTAGTGAGCTGATATCATTTTCTAATTTCATAGGCAGGATGGAACGTGCATTGTGAGTTCAAGTTTCACTTTTCTTACTGTCCTAAGAATTCCATGTTTGAAATGGGTAGTTAGCATATTTTGAGCATGTTGGTAATTTTTTACAAAGGTAGAATAGAATTCATAAAGAGGTACTAGCTTCGTGACCCAATGAACATGTAACTTGTAAATACTGAAACACAAACTGCTCAATTTTCACTGTGTGGGGATAGCACAAGGATCTGGTTTCATCTCTCACTTAAACCAAACCTGTAAGATAACTGTGATTCCCATAAGCAAATGCCAATCAGTATTAGGTAACAGAAAAGTATAATGATCTAACCATGGAAAACAGTACATTTCCTGGAATGGCAGTGTTGGTAAGAAGCCCATGGCCAGAAGCACATACTTCTCTGTGGCAGACATTTGCCAAACTGCACTACTAACGAGGGATCTAAAATCCTCTCTGGACACCATCTCTTAGTTGACACTGATACAGACTTTGATCATAACTGCTCTTGGCTGCATCTGAACTGGTCAAGTAGTCCACAGCCAGCTAAGCCTCGCTAACATACCGGAAACCACTTTTATATTTGGCAAGGATAAAAAGTAGACAAATTACAAGCTAGGAGTCCTATTAAAATGTTGTCATCATTTGGTAGTCCTTTAAAATCTTGTATTACACAATCATCAAAACATATCATTCTAAAGTATAATCTTGACTGTCACTAAGAAAACTTAAAAAGCATTTATAAAACATAAGTAACATTTAATGCAAATTATGTTCAGCTCTTAATTTTTATCTGAGGCATTTTAATGGTTTCAGGGAAAACAACCCAGAAACTAGAATAAGAACAAAGTCCAACAGCACATGGCTGGTGTCCCTTCCATGGCATGTGTTTCTTCCACCGCTGCTCCCATCTACTTTCTGCACACTTGCATGACAGTACCTCACTTCCGGCACACTGAATCATGACCTGGGACATGTAAATGACGTTGCCCAGGGTCTTAATGTCATCTCCCTCCCAGCTCCGGATGGCTTCCGTCAGGATCTGCAACTCCAGCTCTTTCCTTTTCCGTACATCTTGACACTGGGCCTGGAAGACACAGTAAAACACTATTAAAAGAGACAAACTTCCATAATTGTTAAGTTTTGGCCATATTGCTTTGTATCTTACTTCTTCTTAAGACAGGTAATCTACTGAACAATGTGTGTAATTCACAAGCATGGAATCAATTCCAGAGAGGCAAACCTTTGGAATAAGAAACCCTGTTTTAGAAAAATATAGCATATTTTGCCACTTATAGAAGAAAAAATGCAGACTGGACAAGAAAAATATTTTTCTGATTTTATTAATATCTGCCAACATAGAAGACTAAGAGGGGAAAAAAATAAGTAGCATTTATGCTATAAATAAGGTGTGTATCTCAGAAACACAGTCAATAAGACAGCAGACAAAAAATAAAATGGAACAACCAGTATTTCATTTCATACTCTATCACTAAAGACACTGACTGGATGGAGGCTAAAACATGTGTAAGTCATTTTCAGGTAGTTAATGCATCAATTATGTGGAGCCTTTAAAAAGTTTAAACAATGAAATTACCATTTCATTGTTCTAGTCTCCAAAGTCTTGTAAAGCATGAGAATTTATCAGCCATGGAATAACTACTATGTATGCTCATTTTTATTTCACCAGAGTAAACCTTAATTATACTTCATAGGTCATTTTTTTTATCATCTAACTTTTTTAGCTGATAAACATTTTTCTACATTCATTTGCCATACTACTATGTAAGAAAAAACACTCCATAATATGCTTAATCACTTACTGAAAGGTTTTTGAAGGCAGTCATGGATTTTTGAATATCTTGTCTATCCGGATGATAATCCTTTGAGTAAAAGAAACACACCATTAGCTTTCATAATGAAAAACTTTTTTTAAAAAAGACATTCTCTATAGACTCTACTGAATCTTCCAATACTTTTCAAACTGTAATATGTCCTATTTTTCCCAGCATTAAAGTGCCACCTCTTATTCTTTAAGGGAATCATGGAGCCAGTGGCCTTAGGGGAAACAATCATTCGGAAGAGAGAAGCCAAGAGCTGGAGCTGGAGTCAGGAGAGCAACATCTGCTGTGGTGAATGCAGACAGCACAAACCACACCCACTCCTAACACTTGGCGGCTGCTGCTTTGGCAGCAGGCGAGCAGTTGTGGAGAAGACCGACGGCCTGCCCTTGACAGGAAAAGCTCACCAAACCCTAGCCAATAGTTCACCAAACCCAAACTTCTGCAAGGCTCATAGCCTGTTTTTCAGAAATAAGATAAATACATATCTTTAATTAAATGATGCTTTTACATTATATTACTCAACTTATAATTTAATAATTGTAGTTAAATGTTCCTGCTAGGGCTCTTCAATGCTATTAGCATTTTCTACCTTTCGAAACTTTTTCTGTCAGCAGCAGTAGGTGAAAAAGGAGATAAAGGAGCTGGGAAAAGGAGAAAAAATTTAATACTTAACAAAATCATTTGGAAAATACACTGAATTAAAAAAACCTTGGTAAACTCTTTTTGTTGATTCTAAAATAAATCATTAATAATTTCTTTTACAGTGGCTAATGGACTCCAGTGGCAGACATGTGATAAGCAGTACCTCCATGTGTCTCTCGAGCTCCTTGAGCAGAGTGGGGTACTTATCCAGGCGCATGAATGGTTTGCTGAGGCCAGTGGTCAACACGAGAATCCCCGGACTGTTGGCACCTTTCATCTCCATGAACTCTCCCAACTCCTCACTAAGCAACAAGCCGCCAGCAATGAAAGAATAAGACACTGCTGTTAACAGTTCACCATGGTGATGCTCCCTTATCCCCACTAGCAAAAATATAACAGCATACCCTTAATATTGTTAAAACCATAGCTTTTCTAACCAAACATGTGCTGGTTATTTCAAAACACCAAAGGAAACCCCAGAAGGTTTATGTTACATCTCTCATTATGAGTAAAAACAATTGTGAATAATATATAATACATGTAGTCACCTATGCAATTCTACTCAAGAAAGGTCATTTCAGCAAGCCAATTTCATACAGAAGGGTCAAATGTAAGCGTGCAGTCTTAGAGCTAAAATAGATTCCAATTACATGGAAACTTCAAGATGGTAAAAAGTGTAAGAAGGGAAAAATGCTTTAAAACTATAATAACCTGAATCAGAGCGTTAACACTCCAGTTGCTTATCAATCCACCAAACATCCCCTGAACATCGACTGCAACCTAAAGCATTTGTGAGAGCAACAAGTGATTCCTTCAGAGTGCACAATATGGCACAATAAAATAATTAATATTTATTTAAGTTTTAAAATTTCAAAAGTATTTCTATATCAATATTTCATCTAATCTGTACATTATGCAAAGAAAGTTGTCCCCATTTAGTGTTGAGGAAACTGACTATATCTTCAGAAATCTAAAAAGCTTAAAAAGAAGTTTGTAATATTTTACTACTCTTTCACCATTAACTTCACTATTATTCATGTACCTTTTATAACCAACAATGCCCTCCTGAGCCCTGTAGTATCATGCACACACTGTTTGCCCTGAGATATCCAATTCAGCCGCCCTGGGTTTAGAATGACCCAGGATGGCCAGGAGTGCAGAGGGAGTCAACCTCTGTCACTGACACATTTATGACTCGTATCAGTGGCTGAAACTCTGCGTTTCTGTCTCTTCACTGCAGGACAAATGATGTTTAGGATCCATGTGAGGACCTGGATCTGTGTTCCTCACTGTTGCTGCACATGTCATTCCAGACATGGGAAACTGAGGGATAGACAGGCTGGGAGAAAAGAAGGCACCAGATCAGGTCACCCACTGGGAAGAGTATAGCGTGAACTCTGAATCTCCAAGTCACCTATTAGGAAGAGCATTATAAATGAAGCCATAAAATAAAAATGCTAAAGAATAACTGAACACATTCGTCCCCAATGTAGGTTACCTGAATCTGACCACAGGGACCCAGCCGCTGCCTCACTTCCTCCATCCCTCCCCCCACCCAGGTATAATTGGCCTCCTGCCCAAACTTCTTAGGACCAGTAGCCACTCCAAGGGCTCCTTACAAAATTCAGGATAAACCATTTGAAAATGCCAGCTCAAAAGTGGTGAATATAACCCTTTCCTATGGTTCAACCTAAAAGGACTTCATTGTGAGCAAGAGTCCCCACCTCTTATCCCATCCTCAACTGACCACAGTGATGCACCTAAAGGAGAAATCATCTTACTTAACTAAACCAACTTAAAAATATAAGGTTTCAAATATCAGCTTGAAAACAAATTAATTAATCACTAGGAAATAAGCCTTACTTTGCTTAAGCATGTAAGACCTCTTTACAAGACTACTTCTATCTAAATTCAGGTTTGTGAAAACGCGGGGGACCCGGTTAAGCAAGCAAGGTACATTGCATTTAAAATCAGAGTGCAGCCCAGTCGGTGTGGCTCAGTGGTTGAACGTTGACCTATGAACCAGGAAGTCACAGTTCCATTCCCAGTCAGGGCACATGCTGGGGTTGCAGGCTCAATCCCCAGTGTGGGGCGTGCAGGAGGCAGCCAATCAATGATTCTCTCTCATCATTGATGTTTCTACTTCCCTCTCCCTCCCTCTCTGAAATCAATAAAGATGTTTAATAAATCAATAAAATCAAGAGTGTATTCCTGCACTGCATAAAAAATATAGTAATAATGTTAATAGTGCCAGCTATCTATCTACCAATCTATCTATACATACATGTTTCTAATATGAACTTTTTAAATAAATATACACATTTATTTAAATAAATATACACATTTAGGAGACATTCAAAAAACAAAGCACACTATAAAAAAGTGAAAATATAATCCTAGCTATAAAAACTTAACACATATAATAAACATTTTCTCATTTCTGTAAGAAATAAGGTTTCATGATGATTTCCTTCCATTAAGACAGCCATCATGGTGATGCAATTTAAAATGTTACCATAGAAGTTGTCAAACTACTTCCAGGGTTGTGTGTGTGCCTGCTTTTATAACCAACACACAATTCCGTATCTCTGCATATAACTCTGTGCTTTCTAAGAATGGTTTTCTCAGGAAAACCACAGGGCTAGGATTACTGAATCCAGGAATAGTGATATTTCCGAACCTTGTTGTGATTAGTCTAGTGTTCATCCCAGAGAACATGGTGATTTAAAAGCTATGAGCAATATCCTGGAGTACCTGTTTGCATAGTTTTATCATTTTGCTTTTTCCCCCAAGAGATAGGTGGGTAAGTGAAGAGTGCCCCAAGACTGACTTCAACCTGCTGCCTTCCTCCCACCGCCCCCAGCCCTCTGCTGAGCTCAGGCAGAAGTGAGAGCTGCAGACAGAACAATCAGGAAAAAGGACGGAGAGAAGGGAGTGACACTATGGGACCAGCACTCTGTGCTGGGCATCAGAGCAAATGCTTCTGTACATGATTCCCGTAAGCATCACTCTGGGCCTGTGCCACAAGTATTATTATGCATGTTTACAGATGAGGACTCCCAGTGAAGACCACTGCCTGTTCTCACTGCTAGCAGGACGGCTGAACCCAAGAGGTTCACACTGTGTCTGGTCTGGCCCCTCTGACCACACCACACTCAGGTGCCCGCCCCACACTCCTCATAAATCCTTACTCAGAAATGCTCCTCTTCAAATTACTCACTCTGTCAATCCCTAGAGCATGAGTAGAGTAAAATGATGGATTTAAGAAAGAGCAATTTATATTTTATATCCATTTCTCTAAGAATTGAACAATTGATCAAGCATAAAACTAAAACTTTGTGATGCTAGAAGTATATTTCCCCTCCTTTAAATACAATCCATGCATGGCCTTTCTACTACAGGAAAATCACAGAAAAGTCTGTTTATGTCACTTTTGATATTTAAGAATTATATTTTATATTTTATAACTATAGTTATAGCAGAGAAATATGAATAAAACTAAGCAAGTTATCCTTATCACCCTCACCCCCACAAAAAAAAACAACACCTACAACTTAAAATGTAAGTGAACTTTTGCAAGTAAAAGTAACATCTTTTAATATACATATGACATTTTTGTAATGCCAGAACATGTGCAGTTAAGAAAAGAAACAGAACTTTATAAATCACTGGTTCATTTTTTTCGTTGTTTTTTTTTTTTTTAATTTAGTATAATAAAATAAAACAGTTGGTTACAGCTATTTTGACAAAACAATGGTTCTTTCTACTGATGTGGGCAATCCTTATACAGTGAATCTCCTCTGTATTTACTGAAATGACACTGTGGGCTGCAAGAAGGCAACAAAAGGAACACAAATAAGGAGAACTACCATGTAGCCAAGCAAAAAATAACAATTAAAGTGCTGGGGGAAAACAAAACTCATTTTACAGACTAAATTATGAAACCCCTAATTTATTCAAAATAGGCAACCATGAATGTATGATGTCTATCGTATGATAATGCAAAAGGTACATATCAGCTATAATTATAAATTGGTGGTTCTGTAAATGTATTCACAAATTCACACTCATAATTTAAACTAACCCAGTAAGACTGAAAATAAGATTTGAAAATTTCAAAACACTACACTTAAAATCAATCCTTAAAAACATACTCAGGCATAAACATAGGAAAGAGGTTACAAGTTAAGATTCCAGAATGAAAAGTGGTGAACGCTAACAGAAGCTACTAGCCAACTGCAATCCTCATCTCCATTCATGGACTTACGCTTCAGAAGTGCAGTCTGACCTGTGAACAGAGTGGGGACTCTGGCTGCTCAGGGACCTCAGGAGGGCACACAGGCAGTGCATCCTGCCACGTCCTCTCCAGAGGCTCACTACAGAGCATGACTTCTCCACCCACCTCCCAACTCTGGGACAAGCCACATGGAGGAGGCACAGTTTCCCCCACTCAGAAACATATCTATTCTTTCCCTGTTATTTTGGGGAAATGCTACACTTACATTTCAGCTATGACACAGTCATTAAAGTAATAGTACGGAAGAGAGGATAAACAGCACATACTTGCAAGCATTTCCTTGAAAGTGTTATTTTAGGAAACGTAACAGTCTGAATTTGCTTTAAATATCATCCTCAGGGCAGATCCTCACTTTACCGGGAAAAATATTTAGTGATAATCTTTCCCTAAAATTATTCACTCCCATCAAACTTCCGACCCAATCTGAGAGAACTCCCCCGAAAAAGAGTTTGGAGAGCAAAGTTAAAAAAGATCATAATTTTTCCTAACATTCTATTTGCTTTCTATTTAACTCCCCCATCACTGCATCAATAATTCCTTTAAAAATTTTCAGAAATGCAATTTCATTTAATTTTTAATTCCCAGGAGTAGACAGTAAGAGCATAACTGAACGCGTGTTTCGTGGTCTCAGAAAGGTGTGTGCTAACATAGCCCACCCTCCTGGAAAGGTGAGGGAGGGCGAGGTATTGGGCAGGGGTTGGGGTTCCTTTGGGTTTTTTGTTTCTGTTGGACAATATATATCCTAATCTCTCTTCTTTTCATCAACATGTCAAAGACTGCTGCTTCATTTCAGGGCATTTATCATGTTCACTCACTTCTGATCAGTTTATACATGTTTTTTCTTAATGCTTACAATAGCCCTATGAAATAGACTTTTTTACAGATGTGAGGTGACCTGGGCCCACCAGCTTAAAAGGGTTTAAAAAAGAAACCATAAACATTTTTCTAGAACACTTATTAATAAAAATCTATGCCTCTTGTGCTAACATCTGCTAACGACTGCAACATTCCTCAGTCTTTTTTACAATTCTCAGGAAACAGACTGGCTTTGTCTTAACAACCTAGCAGAAAATCTGTACATTCTGTTTCACGTATTTAATTTTGTTTCAGGTTGCTGGTTGTCTCCAATTCAATGTTCAATATACCTATAAAACCCAGCCCGAACTTTAAATGAGATATTATTATTATTTTTTTTTTTACAGAAAATCTAATTGTCTCATGCACTTCCAGTTTTATGGCCTTAGAGGAAACTGATTTGGTACCCTGATCTAGCTTGCAGCTACATTCCAGAATACTTACCAGCAACTTCAAGTCATTGTCCAAAGGGCTCTAGACTGAAGGGGAGACTTTTAAAAATAACCTTTCCATTATAAAAATTCTAATAAAGTATTTCTTACCAGTACTTTTCAGACACTAATTTCAAGGGGTAATTAGCATTTTCATTGTTGAATAATCAAGTGAATATTAGTATTGTTTTAAAGGGTACCCCAAGAAGACTTTTCCTTTCAGGTAAGAGGTCTAAGTGAACGCACCTGTGCTCCGTGAGAACATTCACTGCAGATGGGTGATTGGCACAATATGAAAGGTACAAGGTTTTCATTTGTGGCATCAGATTTAAAAAGCAGCCTCCAACTCTCTGCTGAGCTTCAGGCAACCTGGAGACATGCAACACAAAGGAAATAATCCTAAATTTTACAGACAGAAGGAAAATTGCTAAGTAACAAAAAGATTATTTTGAGCAAGAAAGACCTCCTTGTGTATCACCTCTATGAAAGCAAAATATCCAAATCCAAGAATATTTCTGTTCAAAGTAGGCATATAGTAGGGAGAAGTACCTACCTTGAAAGCTGCTCTGCTATAAAACAGTGAACTAAACCCAACCTTTCCTCCAGCATCCAGATGCCAGAACCTGTGCACAGCAGAGCTACAAACGCCCAAGTCCAGGCTTCTTTGGGCCATGAGGAAAATACTAGTAGATGTCATGAAGTCTCACATTTTGCATGAAACAAGGAGAATTATAAAATTTGGCTATTTGGTTAGTACGGTTTTCTACCAAAGTAGCATCAAGATATGCACACACATAAAAAATACAAAAGCCACCTTTTCCTTCAGGTGAAGACTGGACATTGAGCACATCTATCAATCGCTCTCCTTCCCAAATCCACACTATAATAACAGATGACAGTTGCCTCGATTCTTTATAAGGCATCAACTCACAAGAACAAAAAGAGCCGAAACTTTGGAAGAACCAACTTTGGAAGCTGAAAAGCATATGATGAGCAGTCATAACTGGGCAGGCAAATCCAACTCCAAGACCACACCTGAGCCCCCTGCAGTTGGGCTGCCCTTCGGCGGTGGGCCCACAAACATAACTGGGTAAAGGTCTGTGAGGCAGCAAGACATTATCTTTGTGGACCAGAAGGTCACTGTTTGAGCATACCAGCAGGGATCCTTTAAAACAGGGAGCGTGAAAGGACACTGACCAACCCTCCCTCACCCAAGTCTCCTTTGTCACCAGAACCCCAAAGCACAGACAGGAAGGATTGCAACCTTCAAACCAGGAAACCAAAGATGCCTTCTCTTCTCCTGAGGGAATCGGACCCAGAGAAAAATCAGGCATAAATAGTAACAGCAAGGGTTCTCCAACAAAACAGTCAACAAGTTACAACCCATGGTCAGCACTTCCTCTCAAAGAGTTTAGGGCATCAATCTTAATTATAAGAAGACGAAGAAATATGACCAAACATTTTTGAAAAAAAAATCTAATGAGAACAACAAAGGACAAAAGGTGGGAGTCTATGAAGGGGTGGGTGGGGGTGGGGAACATTATAGTTAGTCTGCAGGGAGCAGGAAGATATTCAAAAGAATTGTAATTAATCCTGAAAGAAAGAATACAAGATCTATAAAAAAGAAAAAGGATGCTTTTGTGGATGAAAAAAAAAGGGGGAGGGGATTCTATGGAAAGTAACCTCACAGGGTGATCTGATTATAAATTCCTAACTGGGCAGGTCATGGTGGGTAGTCACGCCCCAAGCATATATATTTTTAGTAATGTTTCATCTTTTCTTATTTAAAATATGTTTTTATTGATTTTTGGACAGAGGAAGGGAGAGGGATAAAGAGATAGAAACATCGATGAGAGAGAAACATCATCGATTAGCTTCCTCCTGCATGCCCCATACTGGGGATCGAGCCCACAAACAGGCATGTGCCCTGACCGGGAATTGAACGGTCGACCTCTTGGTTCATGAGTCGACGCTCAACCACTGAATCACACAGGCCTCATCTTTTTTTAACTATCCTGTAATCTAATCCCCATCTTGCTTTCTCCCATCTCCATGTAATCTTCCTTAGCTCCTCCTTAATTTCAAATGCACAAAAAGAAACTGCAAATTATTATCTGTCTGTTGACAGGTGTGTCCTCCGTTTGGCTCAAATAAATTTTTATAAAAATTCTCTACAGGTTTGGATGTTCTTACACTGCTACCTTGAAAATAAGAACGTTCAGGACAAAAGTAAAGGAGCATGTGAAAATTAAAATGAAAGAGCAATTGAAAAGGTCAAGGGAAATCTGGAAAATAAAGCTCTCAAATCTCCCAGATTAATGGGAAAGAGAAGATTAAAAGACCAGGACAAGCAGTTCCATGTTAGAATAAAAATTCCAGATACAGAAAACAAACAAAATAAACAGAAGTAAATCAAAGAAATTACAAAATTATAAAATTCGGCAGATGGAAAGAACCCAAAGGGCCAGCAGGAGGGATGCAAAATGACCCAAACCCAATATATGCATCAGCATCAAAGTTCAGGATTCTAGAAACAAAGACACTAAAGGCTTTGAGGGAGAAACACAAGTTTCAAACAAAAGAATCAGGAATTAGAATGGCCTGGGACTTCTCAACAACACTGAACCTTAAACAGCGGATGGAAATAACTTCCAACAATTCTACCTCCATGCATCGTAATTAGTATGAACATGAACTAACTATCTCTATGCACTCTTTCCTCAGGACAGTCCTAGCAAATGAGAGACTGCAGCAACAAGCGAGGAAAACACCAGCGTCCAACACAGAGGAGGTGAAAAGCAGCAGGATGATAATCGAGGGAGACCCTGAGACCAGACAGCATGGCTAGAGGCTCCAGAGTGACTTCTAGAATATAACATTAATAAGTACCTAGTGCACATGAATATATTGAAAGAAATGAACATAAGCCATGAATAAATTAGCGGTAGGTATAGAAAAAAGCAAGCAAACAAAAAATGAAGGCAATTATCACCATTACTATCATGCGTAAAAGGCACAGTAATTCCATCAACAGCATTTACGTAATGCAATAACCAGGCTTATTGGGGTTTTACTATTTAGTTCATTTATCCTTATCTGAAGTCAACGTAAACTAGCATCTGAACTGCTAGCAGACTCTTTTCCAAGTGTGAACTCCTAAGTGAGGGTTTTAATAGCCTTCAGGAATTAGCCACAGTTCTATCTGTAATATAAATAATCACTGACCTAACAAATAAACTTCGACTATTTATTCAGACACTGGGAACAGATTAAAAAGAGTAAGAAATCTTCTCTACCTTAAAAGTGACTGCAATCTTTTTGGGTAAAATGAAACAAATACAAAAATAAAAGAAATATAAGACAGCCGATGATGCCTCAAATTTATGACACAAACTGCTGCCAGCCCACAGAGGAGGAAAGCACACACCCTCCAGGAGAAGGCAAAAAGGCCAGCCAGCATCCTTTTCAAATCACCCAAAGACCAGTCATCACACACAGCAAGGATGCTGCACCAGAAGATACATCGGACCACCTGCTTTCTACCAGGATCCAGACACCTAAGACACACCTATTTTCAAACTACTACACACTGGCATTTGAGCAGGTGATGTTCCTACTCAGGAACAAAGTGAAATAGGAAACCCTGGCTTCTAGAATGGAGAGCTCTAGCAGGGAACCCCAACTGCTGAGCTGAGGGGGTTGAAGGTAACTGCAATGAAAGGATGACAAAGTTTTATGAACAAGGGAAGAACATTGTTAGAGATGTGCACATGAAAACGATTAAATTATTAAGACTGCATAATATTGCTCAGTGCTGTGCCATATATTGTTATGATTTCACTTCCAACCTTATCCAACACCATAGCCATTGATACATTCAAAGGAGAACGCACCTAAAATCTAGGCCAATGGATTTTCATTTCTTATATTTCATCAATTAAAATTAAGTTAGTATGGCTTACATATGAACAATTACTTCATTATACAAGGTTTTCTTTCTTTGGCCCCACTGAGCCTGGCCCTAGAGTTTTATGATCTCACTCAACCTAATTTCGCAAGAATTCACTATACTCACCACTACCTTTTCTCCCCTGGCATGCTGCTAATAATGTGGTAGACCCCCTTGGAGGAGGAACAAGAGGGCCAGAGAATAGCCTCATTCGACTCCCCTATAAGCCCTTGCATGACCACTCCCTTAAGCATTAAGCCCCCAGGATAATGAGGTTCTGACTGCATCAAATAATCTTAGGAACAAAGTCTCTGGTCTGTTGACCACAGAGGCAGTTTTCGTCCAACTAAAGATAACATCTAGGCCTCAGAATATCTAGTCCTCGGCTGTATTTCAGCTTCAGGCCCAGGAAAGCAGCAAAATCAGAGGAAGCAACAAACACCATGGCTGACATAAGGACCAGCTGCAAGAAGTAATGATCCCTAGTGCCAACCCATCAGTAGAGCTCATGACCCTGAAAGAACATACCTGGAAAGCTGATGAATATTCTACTGAGGTCCTCTCAAGACCTCCCCTAAAATTGCTGTCTTTGGAAAACAGCTAAAACCCCTTAAGACAAAGGACCCAGTACAAGCTCTCCCTCTCTCTTGAGCAGGCCCATCCTTCCCCACTCCCCTTTGTTCCCTCAAAGCACATACCTTTGCTTTCTTTCTCCTAAGCTCCATTCTTTAGCCTCTGTATCTTGTTCCATGAGTCCATGCAGCCCAGCGGCTCACTTCTTCCTCCTCTGTGACTTTCTATATAACCCATTTGAGTTCTTGGCTCTCAATTCTTTCTTAGTCAGACTCAAGGACCACGGTCTAACATCTGGTGCTATTCACCATTATCTTTCCTATGCCACCGTGAACTTCTGTTTTTAAATCTATACTGTGAGGACAGTAATATCTGCCCTATTTCACAAGGTTTACATGAGGCTCGCAAGAGGTATTGCCAATGGACTGCATAAATATTAATTTAGTCTGCATTACCTATGCCAGTGGGAGGAGAAGCAAATATTTACTTCCATTTTGTACACAACAGGGCTGACCTCTTGCAAAAAAAAACCCACACTGCTGCCAAATGACCTTCATTTACCAAAAGGAACACTACCTTAGTTATGATCATGTAAATAATGTAATTTTATGTAAACCAAAAATGTTGCAAACAGTTACAACAAAAAATGTCAATTTCTGTTTGAGAGCCAGGATTTGGTTACTGACATTCAGAGCTTTCCTCGCCACACCTTCCAATATGAAGTTCCTCTATGAAACCTTGAAGCCAAAGTTGAGAGAGCAAACCTACTTTCTGCATGGCAAACCGTTACCAATTTAAAGAGCTCCTGGCACCCAGGGCAGGCCACTTCCAAGAATGAAAAAGACACATACAAAAAGCTGGAAGGAAAAGCAGATACCAACCAAGAGAAAAAGTTTTCTGGTCCTTCCAGTGGCTACAAAAATAAAGATAATACAAAAATAAAATGTGTTACCTTTCTTCATCAGCCCACAAATAAATAAGCATAAATATCACCTGGTGGATTAAAATCTCAAAACTTTTCATGTACATTATGACTTTAAGTCATCCAACACCCAGCAAGCATTAATAAATATCCTTTAATGCCTCATGTTAACAAAGAACATAAAATAGTCACACAGAAAAAATCTCATGTCTGATCATTCAGAATACACCTGTCCCTTACCCCCGAAAAAATAAAATCTTGGAAAAGTGACAAAACCAAGCCTTTAATAAGCCTTTAATACCTCCAAACATCACATTATGTATGCAGTACTTTACAACTTCTCAGCTTCCTGATGGCCAGGAACACATGCTGGAAGAAGACACTGGGAAGACTTGGCTTTCAAGGGTGTGTGCACACACGCCTTCCCATGTAGCGCATGGCGGGATGTAAGGAACTAAGCCATTGGTGCCTTCCACACTCTTTCACAAGCCATCCTCATCTTTTCAGAGGTTATTCATCCCCTATTTTTACCTACCACCTTAAAAAATCATCACTCACATGAAATCCTTCTCCTTTCTCTGACTAGTCAGCATATCCCTCCTTTCTGAGATGACTACTGTAAAATTTAGATAATCTAAAATGCAGCTTTAAGTATAAAAGGTAATATACCTAAAAAATTTCAAATAATCTAGTTTCCATCTTTGAAAATGCAAATTCTCAAATTATGATAAACTTGTTCCTTTAAATACCATTTATACCAATCTGAATTTTGTAAATTTTAGCATCTTACTTACTTGGTGCATTCTTCTAAAGACTGTACAAGCATTTGCTGGAAAGAACATATTTCTTCTAGATTTCCCATTAAATATGAAGTGTTTGCTGAACTTAACCTAGAGCCAAGAAAAATAACAGTAAAAATATGTAAACAGTTTTACTTATATTCCTCTCCTCTCCCATCCTGATGCCTGATTAAAGTCTTAACCTAATAAACAAATTGTCTATGTCTAAAGCAAACTGGTACACTAAATTCTGTGCCAGGATTTCACCCTCTATTTTCTGAAAATATAGGTGACGACTATTCTACAATTAACACAATTTATCATCTAACTTACTTCTCACTGGTCTGCAATGGCCGTAGATAGGTTGAAAGCACAGTCTGAAGTTCTTTAGAGTATTCATTTTCTGTTTCCAAAATATTCTGTAGCACCTACAATAAATGATTAATAAATATTACTTGACATTAAGATTTCTAATTTTCTGAAAGTTCATCACCATTGTTCAATTCACATTGTTGCTTCTATATAATACTAATGTGTTTAATATCATTGATCCCTATGATTATCAACTAAATCCACATAATTACTATTACCATGGCTATACCACGGATTTAATCTTACTGCCAGGCACACCTGACACAGGTATACCTAGAATGAATTCCTTCATCAGTAAGTAATGCCAAGTCTATAGATAAAAAGGAGAAACCACTGATAATCACACAAGCACAGATGCATGAGTGAATCCCTAAGCACTGTCGCACGAAAGAAGCCATTCACAAAAAGCACATCCCGCCTATTCCATTTATAATAAGTCAAAGAACAGGCAAAACTCATCTACACTGGCAGAAATCAAAAGGGGGGAGGGGAAGTATAACAAGGGGGAGAGGGACATGACATAAATTACTGGGGTAATGGACCTGTGCTATATTGTGATTTGGGTAGTTGTTATATAGGCATATACACTTGTCAAAGCTCACTGAACTGTACCCTTAAAATCTATGCATTTTGATATATAAAGTATATTCCAACCAAAAAAATATATAAAGTTTATTCTTTAGATAGCTCTAGGAAATCTAAATTAATTTCTGGGAACTAAAGACCTTCACATATCATCCTACATATATTTATTAAATATTAAAGATCTACAGTATAAAACCACCTTTAAATAGCCAGTACAGCAGTGATTCTCAACCTTTCAAATGCCGCGACCCTTTAATAACAGTTCCTCATGTTGTGGTGACGACCAACCATAAAATTATTTTCGTTGCTACTTCATAACTGTAATTTTGCTACTGTTAATGAATCGTAATGTAAATATCTGTGTTTTCCGATGGTCTAAGGCTCTACAGCAACGGTTCTCAACCTGTGGGTCATGACCCACAGGTTAAGAACCGCTAGCAGGGTCGCCTAAGACAGTGGTCGGCAAACTCATTAGTCAACAGAGCGGCAAACCGTAGCTCATGAGCCGCATGTGGCTCACGAGCCGCAGTTTGCCGACCACTGGCCTAAGACCATCGGAAAACACAGATATTTACATTACGATTCATAACAGTAGCAAAATTACAGTTATGAAGTAGCAACGAAAATAATTTTATGGTTGAGGGTCACCACAACATGAGGAACTGTATTAAAGGGTCGTGGCATTAGAAAGGTTGAGAACCACTGCAGTATAGGCATACCTTGTTTTATTGCACTTCTCTTTATTGCAAGTCACAGGTGTGTTTATTTAACAAACTGAAGGCAAGACCCTCCTCCACCAGTAAAAACATTAGGACTTACTATTGTAATACTTGCTTTATTGTGATGGTCTGGAACTGAACTCAAAATAATCTCTGAGGTATGCCTGTACTTTAAAGATAGCAGATTAATTATAAATCAAATTTTAAATTAAAATGTCTCCTGGTACCCTATATTAGTGTAGCAAATTTAGCCAAAAATCACTTACTAGTAACTCCTAAAAACTGAGATATAAATAAAAAGTGCAAAACAGCTGAACTGAAGCATGAGGCTCTCTTCAATAGTAATCACCAAAAGCAAAGGCTCCTCATTGGACAAGAGGAGAAGACGCCCAGGTCTGCAAGTGGAGCCGGGATGTGCAGGCAGGCCTGAGACTAATTACTAATGTTTACTATCTATATTCTTGGCACTAAGCAGGGTACTCTACAGTCTGAAGTTCTTTAGAATATCACAAAACCTTTTCCTTTTACAGAGGAAAAATGGAAGTGTAGAGAGATTAAGTAACTTATCCAAAATCAAACAGCTAGTGAAGAGCAGAGCCAGAATGTGAGCCTAGATCTCTCTGATAGGACACTGCCCACCACTGCCTTCCCCAGCTATCAGACTAAGGGCAGGAGTGAGGGCTACTATGGGCCCTGACATGAGTAAAGAAAGTGAAATCCCTTCCTCAACTATCTTTTTATCCCCAGCATCTTCTTTAATCGGGAAATCATATTACATGTATTTTCTGAGGATCTATTACATGCACTAACATGTGTTATGTCTTCTAAAACTAACAAATGATCCTAAATTAATGATACCACACACAAAAAATTTACAGAATATGAAGCTTTGAAACACACTCAGTTTTCTCCCCCTGGTTTTTCATAATAAAAATATATGTCTAAACATTTAAGAAAAAAGTAATCTTTATGCTAAAAACTTAAGATTATAGCATTAATAAATCAATCCATTAATAACTGGATTATTATTCTGTTCACTACTGTTTTCCTGTGTACTCTGAGGAGGGACTACAGTCACTCATGAGTAAATGCAAACCTGATTAAATAACTTACATACTACACTATTTAATTTGAAGAGAATCAGAGGCTCTTTCACTGTGACACTGAACACTGGTTTCGCCCCTGAATGGGTCTATTCATGGAAGACTGGTGGAGTGAGCCAGAGGGAGGAGGGGCCACTCCAGAGTTCATTCCTTTGTGGGGGAATCTGGGTGCTGATCCTATGATTATAATGTCTTTCTTCGAAGAAATACTCATTAGACACAAATGTCAAAGCACTAGTGGACTGAGAACACAGTGTGCACCAGCCACTGCATCATCAGAGAATTATACTTAAACCTGATCTTATCCTTCAAAAATAATGTGAATAAGCCAAGTATAATGGGTCACTGAACTGAAAATAAAAATGTCACAGTTATGTACAACAAAAAGTTCTTTTTCAATGTTAAAACAAAGGTTAAGTACAAATATCAGGAATTATTAGCAACATGGGTTGAATATTGAAAAACTAAAATTCTATTTTATAAAACATAGAACAGTTCCCAGGTGACATACAAGGAAAACTGTGGGAGAAAACAAGAGTGGAAGAATAAAATGGCATTTCCTCAATGGTAGTATTAAGCAGAGCAGACAGCTGTAAAAGCTTCCAAAATTATCTAGTATCAAAAACACTCCTCTGCCAAAAGGCTACACCTATTAAGACAGTTCAGTTGGTTCATTTCTGTTACTTGTCATAAACATTATCTTCAAATAAGTGTTAAAGACAAGTTCTATAATACTGCCATCCAAACAATCCAAGTTACACTTAGCTTTTCCACCAACGCAGGACCAAGACTTGGCTGACTGCGTCATGTTGACGCTGAGTGTCCACTCTGCCAGGAGGCCACGCGCCCCTCCTCCCTAAGCTCATCAGCACATCTGTGTACTCCAGCCATCACCTTTCTTCCCCTTCTTGACTTCTGCACACTCTGGCTGCTGCAGGACCCCATGAGACCTAGCAAACAGGTTGCCAAAGCACCACCACACGAAGGCAGGATACCAGCGAACGCGTGCAGTTTTCACAGAAAGAGCAGTCTTTACTCCACAGCCGTGAAGAACAACCCAGCCTGAGCTCAGCCAGCATGAGCTGTCCCTGAGGCATAAGGCGTGGAGAACCACGTCCAGTCAAACAATGGTGCCACACAGAAGGAGGACACCAGGCACGCCACACAGACAATCCCTGAACTATCAGCCATTACAGCAAAGCAAAACAAAGGACGCCTGATTTCAGTAACTTGCAGACACACAGAAACTCATTATTACCACCATTAGTGGAGCACTTAGTATCACTGATTTTACAAACGAGTTACAACTTTCATTGCAAATCTTTAGGTATCAGATGTTTTATTTTATATGACACTGATAGTCCTTTAAAAATGAATAAATGATCTACATGTAAGAAAAAATAAATAACATTAGGTAATTTAAGATGTGATCCTGATAAAAAATATTATCAACATAAACTAAAGCTGAATTGCAAAAACATAAACCTGTTTCATAAGCACAATGGGAAGAACTAAAGAATGGCACAACTGTTCTAACCCCTCTCCCATCCACCTAGTCACTCCCTCCCCACACAAGGAAAAATAATCACTGCATGTTCTCTTTCAACCCAGTCTATTTAAACTGTATTTAGTACTTAAATATTCAAACAGTAAATTTATAAGACAAGACCTGAACCGCAAATAAACTATCAGCCTCTAGGGAAAGGAGAGGAAGGAAGGGAAGGGCAGTGCTGCTAGAGGAAGCAATTCCTATAGCTCCTCCCGGCTCCACAAATCCAGAGGCCAAAGGAATACAGAGGAGCATCCCACTCCTACATCCACGGGCAATTACTGATTTAATGCAGTTTGTTGATCTCTGTGTGTTCTTAATACTTAGTAACATTTACTCTCGAAGAGTTCGGAGGTGCCCATAAAATGTTTTATGTTACTGTACCTATTGAAAGAAGTTAGGTTATTATATTATGTTATATTTCTAAATTTGAGGGTTCACAAGGTCTTGGGATGTATTTCTTCCAAACCCTAAAGGCTTACTAATATAAAAGGTACAGCAAAAGTGCAAGTTCACAATGACATACTGTCACCATAGAAATCTGGCCTTAGCAAGCAAGCTGATGTGCATGACCACACCCTCATGTGTGAAGAGCTGGCCTTGGGAGCCTGGCAAACCTGGGCACAAATCCTGGCTCTGCTACCCTACCTGGTACTGTACTTGTCTATGGGTCTATCTCCTTTTTTTATAAAAAGGGATTTCTTTCACAAGAGTGTCACCTCCCTGACTTAGGGTAGAAAGGAATCTTATAAACTACCTAGTATAGCCTTCCAACCCAAACCTGGAATCCTATTTGGAGTTACTTCTTACCTAACTCTTAGTCAGGAGGTCATTATTTTATAAGACAGCCTTTTCCATGGTTAAATAACTCAATTTTTCCTTCATTCATTGAGCAAATGCTTAGCTCCTACTCTGTGCCAGACTACTGCTACCACCTGAAAACTTTCATGTAGATCCTGACCTATATAAAACACAGAAAATATTTTTAAAAAATGGGAGCAAACTTTGTCAAAGACGTCAGCAGGCCTCTCACTGTCGAAAATGTGGGTGGGATATAAGAAGGGAGGGCAATAGCTCTCTAGGAAAGCCTGATTACTCACTGACCAGACACTGAGAACAGACTGATTTCAAAGCTTTCAAATTCAAAAATAAAGGTAACAGTGGTACCCAGGGCACATGAGATAATAGACTTTATCATACACAAGCCAGGGCAGAGACATCAGATGTCAAAGAGTTGAAAGCAATCTTGGTAAAGATGGAGAGAAGCCAAGGGACAAGTAAAAGATAACAGCAGCAAATTAAGGCTGAGGTTAGACTGCTCCATGTACACATACAATGTCAGGTCAGAGGCTTGGTGTTCTCCCAGGCCCAGTACTCAGAAGTTTCAGGCAACTAAAGGAGCAAAGGGGAAAAGATGGGTGTACTATTTCTCTGGAGCACAGAAAAGGTCCTGGAAATTTGCCACAGCATTTTATGAAAGATGCACGTCTATTTTGTACATTTATTAAAATTAGTGATTGCTACCTATTATACCATATTTATAAGTTTCAAATGCAAAAGCTGCCCTGGCTTTTTATGATATTTGGCATGAATGTAAAGAGAACTGTTTGCTTTTCCCATACACAGTTTTTAAGTCACAGTGTTCATTCAATAAATCCTGGAAAATAAAACCACAATGTATCACTGAACGTGTAAGGTCATAAGAACCTGTAATTTCCCAGATCAACATATTTAAGAGACTTTGTTCTCTAATGACTGAGGAAACTCCTGATTCCTTACAAGAGGTGACTCAAGACCTCTCCCTCTCTAGAGGTGGGCATCAAGCTTCTACAACAGCAGTGTTCTCTCTCATCTCTATCAGGAAAAGTGTCTATTACCATCCTGCAGGTGCAGTTTATGATCTTTTATTGTCAAAATCCATCAATTTCAGTTGGCAGGTGTGGTGTGGCTCAGTTGGTTGAACATTGTCCCCTGAACTAAAAGGTCACCGGTTCGATTCTAAGTCAGGGCACATGCTCAGGTTACAGGCTAGATCCCTGGTCAGGGTGCGTGCAGGAGACAGCCAATCAATGTTTCTCTCTCTCCCCCCTTCTCCCTTCCTCTCTGAAAAATAAAAATAAAAATAACGTTTAAAAAATACCCTGGTATTTTTTTAAAAAATCCATCAGTCTCAGGCATGTCACAAACGTTTTCTTTAATTATATATGATCCTGTTGTCCTTGACTACGGCTCTCCGAGGCAATCCTTACTAGTAAATGGAAGGCCTGTTGGCAAACAGAATGGTATGGTGACCTCAATGATGCCTAAAATCCCAAATGGTCCTAAATAGTCTACCCAATACTAGGTGTACCAGTTAATAATGCGGATTTTTTTCAATAGATGGAGTTACACATATGTTGATAAGTAGCCCTGCGCATGAATCTGTGCACCAGTAGCTCTCTGTGGGCCTGGCCGCTCCGCACCCGCTGCCCAGAGGCTCTCCGCGGCCCAGAGACCCATCCGTGGCCGGGCGCAGAACGCTTGCCTCGTTGCCACGGCTGCTCACGCTGCCCACTCTCAGAGGCAGCCCCCCCAGGACTGGGGGACTCCGGCGGGGCTGAGAGGACTGGGCACCACCATCTTTGTGACGGAGTGATGGTTAATTTGCATATTTCCCTTTTATTAGATAGGATATATGCGATTTGATATGTATGCTATTTTGTTGTATTGACAACAAGCTTCAAAACTTCATATGTCAGCCCTAACTGGTTTGGCTCAGTGGATAGAGCATCGGCCTGCGGACTAAAGGGTCCCAGGTTCGATTCCGGTCAAGGGCATGTACCTGGGTTGCGGGCACATCCCCAGTAGGGGGCGTGCAGGAGGCAGCTGATCGATGTCTCTCTCTCATTGATGTTTCTAACTTTCTATCCCTCTCTCTTCCTCTCTGTAAAAAATCAATAAAATATATTAAAAAAAAAAAACTTCATATGTCAAATTTGCTGAAGGTGTTAACATCATAGATATTTTTACGCTTAAAAATGTAGAATTTCATGCCAAAAAAAAGAGCATTTGCGGGAAGTTTTAATTCATTACTTTATTTTGACGAAAAGTGCCGCTAAATACTTTGGGAAGCTTATGGTGAACATTCTCCATCTCAAGATACTTGTGAACACTGGTTTAAACACTTAAAAAGTGATGATTTCGAAGTGAAAGACAAAGAACATCCAGGTCAACCAAAAAAGTTTGAAGACCAACAATTACAAGCATTATTGGATGAAGATGCGCGTCAAACTCAAAATCAACTTGCAGAAACATTAAATGTGGCTCAGCAAACAATTTCCGATTGTTTACAAGCAATGGGAAAGATTTTAAAGGAAGAAAAATGGGTGCCACATCAACTGAACAAAAGACAAACGGAAAACCGAAAAGTTAGTAAAATGTTGTTTCAACGGCACGAAGAAAGTCTTTTTTGCATCGAATAGTGACTGGCGATGAAAAGTGGATTTTGAGAATCCCAAACGCACAAAATCATAGGTTGATCCTCCAGGTCAACCATCAACATCGACTGCAAGGCCAAATCGTTTCGGAAAGAAGACAATGCTCTGCGTTTGGTGGGATCAGAAAGGTGTGGTGTATTATGAGCTTCTAAAACCAGGTGAAACTGTTAATACTGATCACTACCGACAACAAATAATCAATTTGAACCATGCTTTGATCATAAAATGACCAGAATGTGCCAGAAGACACGGCAAAGTAATCAACTTTGGTATTTTCCTGTATGTTTCCACTCACTGTTTTTAAGTTCTAAAAAGCTTCCGCCCACCCCAGCCCTGCTCCAATGCATTATCAACTAACCACATACAGACACACTGGCAAAGAATGAAAGCATGGTTCAGCACCATCTTCAAGCAATCTTTGACTAAATACTGAACTCTGGTGAATACTAGAAAAACCAAGCTTAAAATGTAAAAATTAATGGTTATTTGCACACAAGCACTATGATATCACAACCGTTAATCTGAAAATTGAAATGACCTCTAAATGACTAATGAGTAGCATATACAGCTTGTACAGACTGGACAAAGGGATAATTCCTGGCTAGATCAGGACAGTGTGGGAGAGCAAGAGATTTCATCAAGATACTCAGAAGAGTGCACCATTTAAAACTTATAAACTGTTTATTTCTGAAACTTTTCTTGTAGTATTTTCAGACCTCAGTTGGCCATGGTTAACTGAAACTGTGGAAAGTGAAACCTCTGAAAAGAAGAGACTACTTTAGACTCTAATAGAAAATAAGTAGCTCCCTCTTTAGAATATCACTGTGGATTATGATTGCATTATACCCTATATGAAGCCCTTCCCAGAACAGAAACAAAAGTCTCATTTAAGAATACAAGAGGAAAAGGAAGCTCCAACAGTTGAAAGTCAAGCTTTCCTACTAAGAAACTGTGAAAAATCATAAAAATACTTTTTTTTTTTTTTTTTTGCTATGGGCCCAAAACCACATATATAACACATCATATACTAAAAAACAAAGAAGATAGTGGAATCACATTCCAGGAACAAACATCCAACAGGCACAGGAGTAAGGAGGATATGGAGAGCTAAGCATAACCAAGAAAGGAAGGTAGCCCTCAGAATCGGGCAGAATACAGGATGTGCTGAGGAGTCCAATGTTCTGAAAGTTGGCAGAGTTGAGATGGAAGTCAGAGTCCAGATGAAACAGACGATTGGTGAAAAGAAACCAGAGAAGTACAGGGGAGACTCAAATGCAGGATTTCTCAGGAAAAGAAGATCTGGAGTTGACCAATACAAGGAAAATAAGCCAGAGATTGCTGGTGGCAGGCATTTAGGGGCTTCATGCGCAGAACCCAGTGAATGAGAAGTATTAAAGTGAACTGATGAAAGAGGAGGCAATGAGATGGACACAGAAGGTGAGAAAAACCATTAGCTGTATTCATGCATCAGAACGTATGCTGACAAGGGAGAAATTTCTGCTATTTCTATTCACTGCTATAAGTCCAATGCCTTTAACAGGGCCTGACAAAGAGTAGGCTCCTAATAATAATTTGTTAAATGAATGAATTTTCCTCAAGCCCAACTTGTTCTGTAAGATTTGGGGGCAAATGGAAAGTAAATGCTTAGAAAGCTGAATATGCACTCACAGCAAAGACTGTGGCAATAGGTCAGTGTAGTAGAACTGACCCATATTTAAATATGTTGTAATTGCCCTGACCGGTGTGGCTCAGCTGGTTGGCTCATCCATCGTCAGGTACACTGAAAGGTCTCGGGTTTGAGTCCCCATCAGGGCACATACCTAGGTTTCAGGTTCCAGCCCCAGTTGGGGCATGTACAAGAGGCAACAGATCAGTGTTTCTCTTTCTCCCCCTTCCTCTCTCTCTCAAATCAATAAAAACATATCCTCAGGTGAAGATTTTAAAAATCTGTCACAATTTGTCATCATTTTTTTTATTTTTTAACTAGAGGCCCAGTGCATGAAATTTGTGCACTGGTAGGGTCCCTAGCAGCTGCCAGCCGGGGCCTCCCTCCTTTTTCCCCAACCACCTGCCACCACCCACCACCAGGAGCCTCCCTCCCTTCCCCCAGCCAACCCTGCCCCCGGTCAAATTCCCAGACGACCTCCCAGTAGAGGGAACAATTTGCATACTATGCTTTCATTATATAGGACTTGCACGAAATTTGTGCACTGGGGGAGGGGGGTCCCTCAGCCCAGCCTGCCCCGTCTCACATACTGGGAGCCCTCAGGGGATGTCCATGGGGAACGGGCGTAAGCCGCAGTCTGGCCTCCCTTTGTGGGAGGCAACCAGGCTGATCAGGGGAAGGCACCAGCCCCATCACCCTGCTGCTGCAGCCACTGCCAGTCACCGTAGCCACCAAGGTGTTTTCATCAACACAGACTTCAGTCCCTTCACCATGAAAAAATGACAACTTTCTTTAGGCATTTTCAAGATGTGTCTTTCATAGGATATGACATTTCTTTCTTTCTTTCTTTTTTTATCCTCACCTGAGGATATGTTTCCATTGATTTTTAGAGAATATGGAAGAGAAAGGGAAAGACAGAGAAAAATATCAAAGTGAGAGGAACACTTTGATTGGTTGCCTCCTGCATGAGCCCTGACCTGGGCCCCGGCCAGGGAGGAGTCTGAAACTTAGGTGCATGCCCTTGATCAGAATCGAACCCAGACCCTGCAGTGGGCAGGCCTAGGCATTATCCACTGAGCCAAACCGGCTAGGGCAGGATATGACATTTCTTAGCCCTCCAGCAGTGGACCTTCGTTTTTTTCTCCAGGAGTGTGGTGGAAAAACCCTAGATCACCTTTTTGGATTCTTATACCCAAGTTACTAAGAATATTACTAGTGGCATACAGGGAGCTTAGCCAATGAGCAGTCAGAAAAGGTGTTTCCTCTGTAGTTCACACCAATTGCCAATCACCTCTGATCGCCGGCTCCGCCCCTGCCAAGGCCTAAAGCCTCGGGGCCTGGGCAGGGGCCCCCCAGCTCCCTCCAATCACCAGCTCCGCCCCTGCCCAGCACCAATTGCCAGCTCCGCCCTGCCCAGGCCCCAAGCCTCTGGCCCAGACCTGGGGCCTGGGCAGGGGCCCCCCAAGCTCCCTCCAATCACTGGCTCCACCCCTGCCCAGGAGCCCCTGGCTCAGGCCCTTCACAGGTTGCTCAGGACCCACGCGGGGCCTACCTCAGAGTGACCTGGGTGCCAAGAAAGTTCCCGGGACCCAGGCTGCTGGGCGCCTACATATGCAAATTAACCCAGCAAAGATGGCCTGCCATCTTCGTTGGGTTAATTTGCATACTTACTCTGATTGGCTGTGGGCGTAGCAGAGGTACGGTCAATTTACGTTTGTCTATTATTAGGTACTAGGGGCCCAGTGCATGAAATTCGTGCACGGGAGTGGGGTCCCTCAGCCCAGCCTGCCCCCTCTCACATACTGGGAGCCCTCAGGGGATGTCCTACTGATGGCTTAGGCCTGCTCCCTGTTGGAGCAGTCTGTCCTCCCTTTTCGGGAGGCGACCAGGCTGATCAGGGGAAGGCGCCAGCCCCATCACCCTGCTACTGCAGCCACTGCCAGTCACCGCAGCCACCAAGATATTTTCATCAACATGGACTCCAGTCCCTTCACCATGAAAAAATGACAACTTTCTTTAGGCATTTTCAAGATGTGCCTTTCATAAGATATGACATTTCTTTATTTTTCTTTTTATCCTCACCTGAGGATATGCTTCCATTGATTTTTTTCCCTTCCCTCCGATTCCAGGCTCGGCCACATCCCAAGCCTACAGCCTCCGCCCCAGGCTGTAGACTTGGGAAGCAGGCACCACCGCCCCCCCCCCCCCCGCCCCTCCGATCCCAGGCTCGGCCCCTTCCCAAGCCTACAGCCTCCACACCAGGCTGTAGGCTTGGGAAGCGGGCACCCCCGCCCCTCTGATGGCAGGCTCTGCCCCAGGCTGTAGGCTTGGGAAGCGGGCAGCCCCCGCCCCTCTGATCCCAGGCTTAGCTCCTTCCCAAGCCTACAGCCTCCGTCCCAGGCTGTAGGCTTGGGAAGAGAGTACCCCCATCCCCCAAGCTTAAAGCCTCTGCGGGATGGAGGCTGGGAGTGACCTGGGTGCTGAGGAGGTTCCCGGGACCCAGGTATGTATGCAAATTAACCGCCATCTTTATTGTGTTAATTTGCATACTCACTCTGGCTGTGGGCGTAGCGGAGGTACGGTCAATTTACATGTTTCTCTATCATTAGGAAAGATGATGGTTATCTTTTTGTTTTTAATATATTTTTATTGATTTCAGAGAGGAAGGGAGAGAGAGAGAGAAACATCAATGATGAGAGAGAATCATCAATCAGCTGCTTCCTACACGTCCTACACTGGGGAATGAGCCCGCAACCATGTGCCCTGACTGAGAATCGAATCGCAATCTCCCAGCTCTTAGGTCGACACTCACCCACTAGGCCAAGCTAGCCAGCCTCACCATCCTATATAATAAAAGGCTAGTATGCAAAAAGCCTGAAAGGCAGAACAACCGAGCAACTAGTCGCTATGACGTGCGCTGACCACCAGGGAGCGCGCGCGGAACATTGCAAGCATTGGCAGCAGGTGGCAGAGCACAGAACATGGTGGGCGTCAGCCGCGGCAGGATGGTGGAGCAGGTGAGCTGGGGCACCAGACCAAGGCGGGCGCCGGTTGCTGTCATCAGGGCGAGCCTCTGCTGGTTACTGAAAATTCTTTGCTCCCACACGCTGCAGTCCCGCCCAGTGCTCACACCTGCTGCCGGCGCTGGAGCCACCACTCACACCCGTTGCCAGCACCCGGCGCCAATCGCTCAGTGCCGTCAGCAGGTGTGAGCGGCAGCTGCTGGCCCCGATCACCCCTCAGGGCTTCTCCACCTCCCCCTGCTCCTGAGGGGTGATCAGGGCCAGCAGCCACTGCTCACACCTGCTGCAGGCACCAGAGCCGCCACTCGCACCCACTGCTGGCACCCAGTGTGGGTCCCAATCACTCAGCACCCTCAGCGGGTGCGAGCGGCAACTACTAGCCCCAATCACCCCTGGGGGCTTCTCCACCTCCCCCTCCTCCTGAGGGGCAATCGGGGATGCAGCTGCTGCTCATACCCGCTGACAGCACCAGCCCCACTTGCTTCCGCTGCTGGCACCGGCCCTAATCACTCCGCGCCATAAACGGATGCAAGTGGGGCCAGCTCCCTCAATGCGTGGGAGCGGCGTCAGCAGGAGCAGGGCTGCCAGCAGACAGGGGACCGGGGCCACAGCGGGAGGGGCCGGGCCGGGGCACGGAGGATGGGCCGAGACCCGCCCCTGTGCCCACTGCAGCCTCACGGCCCACAGTTCCTTTCAAGGTGCACAAATTTGTGCACTTGACCCCTAGTCTATATAATAAAAGCCTAAGTAACCGTTACAGCAGAAAAACCAGAACAACCAGCCACTATAATGTGCACTGACCACCAGGGGGCAGACACTCAATGCAGGAGCTGCCTCCTGGTGGTCAGTACACTCCCACAGAGGGAGCGCCGCTCAGCCAGAAGCCGGGCTCACAGTTGGCAAGCGCAACAGCAGTGGCTAAGGAGCAGAGAGCCAAGCGGTAAGGAGCAGAGAGCAGGCAGGTGGTAAGGAGCAAGGAGTCCCAGACTGCGAGAGGGTTGTTCAACTGCCAGCTACCCCCGAGGGGTCCCGGACTGTGAGAGGGCACAGGCCGGGCTGAGGACTAGCCACCCCCCAGGCACAAATTTCGTATACCAGGCCTCTAGTTTCTTAATAAAAGTACAGAAAATGATACACTCATGGTAAAAGGGTTGCTGCAAAGAAAGACTAATCAGTTATTTCACTTCAAAAATTCAAAGGTCTCATCATGGCCTCCAATTTATGTATCCCCTAGTCAAGAAAATAAAAGATTGGAAGTAGGGGGAAAAACAACTAAATAAGTGCATACTTTCCACAGAATTCAAAACATAACCACAATTTAAAAGTTTACTTTACTGATTTATCATACCAAGTAGTTATATAATAGCAATGTAAAATTTTATCCAAATAAAGATTATCATTTCCTATTTTCTGTACCATATGCAATTGTGTAGGGACAAAGAAGGTTTGGATTAGATATTAGATTTAATACCACAGATATCTTTAAGCTTACAAAGTGCTCATAATAAGTTTCAAAATGCAATAGTTTTAGGATTCTGAAACACTTGTCTCTACTATTATGTTAAGATATAAAGAAACTATATTGATCTAAAATACAGCCTACTCCAAATATAAGTATAATGGCATTCAATACACATAAAAATTTCAAAATACATTATATGCCTTTTTAAATTCTCATTTTTGAAGACTTGTAATGGTATGGGGATATAATTACAATACCAAGTTATGTGACAAGAACAAGGTTCAATTGCATAGAGGATTAGAAGGAAATATACCAAAACATTAATGGTAGTTATATGTATGGGACAGATAGTGATTTTTATTTTTATATCCTTATCATATTCTCAGTAGTTCACCTATGTTCTATATTACTGAGTTTTAGAGACATTCAAAAACAAAGTATTATTAAAAACTGTTTTGCAATTACTCACCACATTGTAATAGCTTTTGTTAATGGCAGTAGTATCAAATCCTTTGGGAGGACTCTTCAATGTTCCAGATTTGGGAGACACGGGTTTTTCTGAAACAAAAATGTAATGTAGTTTTACTGATCAAAACTAGAGACAACCAAATGCACCAGCCCCCACATAGCCCAATATGACTGGTCCAGCAACCTCAATTGAAATGAACCAAAAAGGGGAAGCTGAACAGAAGGCCTGCGCACCTCCTGGGGGCACCACAGTGCTAGCATCTCCTCATGCTCAACAACCTGACCTCAGAGAGCTGAGTAAAGGTAAAATATTACCCATGCAGAATTAAAGAAAATATTGGCATATATTTCACAAAATTAAAGCATCAAGACCCACAGTCTTGATTGTATTTCAGGGATTCTGATCACTCAGAATTCAAAAGTCTCTCTAAACAATATGGTCTGGCTCAAAGTGATAGACAAAGGAGAAGAAAGGCCACCCAAATGGGGGGAAAAAACAACAGAAAAAACCACACTGCCTTAAGAACTTCCACACAAATGACAACAATGAAAGCTGCCATGAATACTGCAAGGATTCAAATATCTTTAAGTTGCATGGCTTTTATTCAACATCCATTCAAGAGAAATTAAGCACAATTGGTATTCAAGAAGTGCTTTCTGATAACATAGCTCTCAGAATATGTGTGTGTGTGTGTGTGTGTGTGTGTGTGTGTGTGCGCGTGTGTGTGTGTCTATCACTGGTTCTACGGGGAGAGGTGTGTCTAACATTAGTTCTATGTGTGGGTTTGTCTATCTCTGGTTCTATGGGGTGGGTGTGTCTGATAGCTAAAAAATGATACAAGCCACTATTACTGAGGGGTGGGGAAATGGTGAGAACGTAATTTAGTGCTACCTTTCCAGTGGCCAACTAAAGAAACAGGTTTTCCCTTTCTTACAATAAACTGTAAGAATGCTGAAAACAACAGAACACAGATACGATAAAAGAAAAAGAGAGTGGGGACTCAACACTGGCAATGATAGGAAGGGGCCTGTGGGGGGTGAGAAAGGGTGGCTCCAGGGGCTGGGGTGCAACCAATGCAGGAATAAGACAGCCCTGGTGCAATCTGAGCAGAGTAGAATGGGGTGGATCTCTTGGTGACTTGCATGACTGATAAAAAGAAGACTAGAAGCTTCTATTCAAGCCTCTTCTCTGTTGGTCCAGAAGAACAGCAAGAAAGTGTGCTGGCTATTCAGGGATTGGGTATACAACCATTTAGAAATCAAAACCCAGAACCTGACCCTGCCAACGTGTATCTCAAATCTACACGATGCTCCTGCAGGACCACCAGGATTTGCCTGGTACAAGAAAACCTCTGGGAGCCTGAGGAAGCAAATGTTACTCCTCTCTGCAGGAATACTTCTGCAACCCATAGTATAAAGATATCCCACCCAGCCATCACCCATTCCAAACCAAAGAAGGGTGAGGGCTAGAGAAAACACTTATTTCCAGCAATGCAAAAAAAAAAAAAAAACCATACACAAGGTTCTGTGTTACCTTTGTTTCTTTCCCTGCACAGAAAATATTTATATCAAACACTGTTCTTTCACAGTTAAATTAATAACTGTGTCCAACAGCTTGCACTTTGTCACTTTTTGATGTCAAAAATAAACAGAAAATATTAAGAATGACAAACTTAGGAAGTGGCAGTGTGACTGCTTATTAAAGATCTGTGGATCAGCCAATGACAGTCACACATTTAATTAAGTTCTCACATCACTGCTAAACATAGGTTATTACTCATCATCTCAAGCTAACCAGCACCTAAGTTAAGTTGTTGTTTCTTTTAAAGAGAGCCTTTACTGTACAGATAATGAGCTACCTAGAAATGGGAGAAATTAATGCATCAGAAAAAAAATTGGAAAAAAACCTGGTGAATGTTTATGCACACATGAAACTGTACTTGTGAGGATATAGAACATGATTTGTTCTCCCCCCCCCCCATTTTAGCCCTCAATGGGATTCTTTTTCCAACTGCACACACCTCATCACACTGCCCACTAATGACTGATAGCCTCCATGTTTACTTAATAACACAGCAAGCAATGTCACTCATTCCTAGAACCAGCCCTGTTGCTTCTCTTTCCTTCCATCTCCTTTGAATTTAAAAATTCTGTTTGTGTGTATAAAATGCAGTAGATAGCCGAAACCGGTTTGGCTCAGTGGATAGAGCGTCGGCCTGCGGACTCAAGGGTCCCGGGTTCGATTCCGGTCAAGGGCATGTACCTTGGTTGCGGGCACATCCCCAGTGGGAGGTGTGCAGGAGGCAGCTGATCGATGTTTCTCTCTCATCGATGTTTCTAACTCTCTATTCCTCTCCCTTCCTCTCTGTAAAAGATCAATAAAATATATTTAAAAAAAAAATGCAGTAGATATCCATGGGTTTTACATATAAAAAATGTGTACAAAAAATAAATGCTAAGTACAGATTCAGGAAGGCTACACAATGCATTTGCAGCAAGCATTATAAACATCTTTATGCAGACTCTTTGAGATATTTGTGTTTAAAGAGGAACAATTTCAAAAAGAAACCACAAATAAGTCAAAGGTACAAATACATGAAGCTTGACCAGAACACTGCCATCTCTCACCACAAGAGGGCAAACAATCACGGCTCCTTATACTTCCCCAAGTGGTGGAAGAGAGAAATGGGACATGCTTGAGAACTTACCTGGACACACACAGCCCAAAAAGTATCACTTAAAGGTAGACCTCAGTTTTGTTTATTCAATAAAATATTTGTAAACCAAATGAAAAGAAAAACTCACAACTTAAAGGAAGTCAGTGTTTTTGTTTCATAAGAAAATGATCATAACAAGATCACCAGTTAGAGGAATCTGTATGGTTAAGACCTGGCACACTTTGCTTAAAGAAAGTGAAGCATTAAATACACTGTAAGTTACAATGCTTACATAATATACACTTTAAAAAGCAATCCCATTCCAAAATCAAAAAGCCACATAAATTACTGAAAAGATGCAATACTGAAATGTTAAGTGATCCTAGCATTTTAATCTTAACAGTTATAAAGTGATATGGTAAAATATTTGCTTTTGCTTTTTTCCCTCTCAGATGCCAACATTTAAAATGAGATGGGGATAACTTTATTTTGAATTTACTCAGGTAATTTGAAAACACTAGGGATGAGAAGTTATTCCCAAAAGAAATTATTCCTTTGGTTTAACTGTGACATAAAGCAGCAGTCACCAACCTTTTGGACCTCACAGACCACAGTGGTCCGCGGTCACCAGTTGGCAACCTCTGACATAAAGAATAATTAGCATAACAGATCGCCAATATTACTTTATTTTTACCTTAAAAAATAAACAGAAAATGTTTCCAAAGTTACTTGCATATGCAAACTAGAGAGTCCAGGTGACAGCCACCAAGAGCTCTTGAACAACAAAGGCAGTTACACACACACACACAGAAACCTAGGGTTAAGATGAGAATTTCAGGCAGAACGAAGTGCTGCAGTCACTCCTGCCATAAACAAACACTTATAAATATGTAATGGCTGGTTCTTCTTAGGCTACATCTGTGAAACCAACTACAGTTAGCCCTTAAATAACAGGAGTTTGAACTGCACGGATCCACTTTAGTGTGGATTTTTTTTTCCCCAATAAATACTGTAAATATATATTTTCTTAGTAACATTTTCTTTTCTCTACCTTACTTTATACATATAAAATCTGTGTCAATCGACTGCTTGGGTTATCAGTAAGGCTTCCTCACTTGGATTTTCAGCTGAGCAGAAATTGGCACCCGAATCCCCATGTTGTTCGAGGGTGAATCGTATTACCAAGAGATATTAATGACATTCAAATAAATTTGAAAACAACTCCCAGAAGCCACCTGAAGAGAACTTTGAGACCCACTCAAACTCTATCTTTCCTAATTTGCTAAGGTTAACTTTGAAAATTCCATGAGGAGAAATACCTGAAAAGTACAAATTCATTCATTTGTATTTTTTACTATCATACCAGAATTCCCATTGAAATGAGTTATTCATAGCAGAATTCAAGAAAGCCCAGATTCAGCAGACATCTACCCAATCAGTGGGCTCCACTCCTGATGATGTACCCATTACCAGCTCTGTGACCTCCTAATAGCATAACCTACCAGCTCTGTGACCTCTTAATAGCATAACCAACCAGCTCTGTGACCTCCTGATGGTGTGCCCATTACCAGCTCTGTGCCTCCTGATGCAGTGCCCCATTTCCAGATCTGTGCCCTCCTGATGGTGCCCCATTACCAGCTCTGTGCCCTCCTGATGGTGCGCCCATTACCAGTTCTGTGATCCCTAAATGCTGTGCCCATTACCAACGCTGACTTCCTGATGGTGTGCCCATTACCAGCTCTGTGCCCTCCTGATGGTGTGCCCATTACCAGCTCTGTGATCCCTAAATGCTGTGCCCATTAACAACGCTGACCTCCTGATGGTGTGCCCATTACCAGCTCTGTGCCTCCTGATGCAGTGCCCCATTTCCAGATCTGTGCCCTCCTGATGGTGCCCCATTACCAGCTCTGTGCCCTCCTGATGGTGCGCCCATTACCAACGCTGACTTCCTGATGGTGTGCCCCATTACCAGCATTGTGCCCTCCTGATGGTGTGCCCATTACCAGCTCTGTGCCCTCCTGATGGTGTGCCCATTACCAGCTCTGTGCCCTCCTGATGGTGTGCCCATTACCAGCTCTGTGATCCCTAAATGCTGTGCCCATTACCAATGCTGACTTCCTGATGGTGTGCCCATTACCAGCATTGTGCCCTCCTGATGGTGTGCCCATTACCAGCTCTGTGACATCTAAATGCTGTGCCCATTATCAACGCTGACTTCCTGATGGTGTGCCCCATTACCAGCACTGTGCCTTCCTGACGGTGTGCCCATTACCAGCTCTGTGACGCCTAAATGCTATGCCCATTACCAACTCTGACTTCCTGATGGTGTGCCCATTACCAGCTCTGTGCCCTCCTGATGGTGCCCATTACCAGCTCTGTGACATCTAAATGCTGTGCCCATTATCAACGCTGACTTCCTGATGGTGTGCCCATTACCAGCTCCGTGCCCTCCTGATAGTGCCCATTACCAGCTCTGTAACCCCTAAATGGTGTGCCCATTATCAGCTCTGTGACCACCTCATCCTCACTATAAAGGGAAAGACCATCATCCCTCTCCATCCTTGACTCCAGCATCCTCCTGGAACAGGCCCAAGTGCTGTTCTCTCGTCCCCAGGAGAAACATGATTCACCGGCATGTGAGACTAGCCAAGGAGCTGCTCTCAGATCTGGGACTCAGCCTGCCCCAGCCCTCAAGCTCAAGGGCCAGTGCTGCAGCTGTCCAGCTGTCCCATGGACTGACCAGGTCCAACCAAGTTACAGACTAAGTCACATTTCCCAACAGCTGTGTCTATTAAGGTCAAAATGACATTTCATCCCGATCAACCTGATACCATTACTGTACTCTAAGCTGGTTCTACACTTGAATAGATTAAAAGAATATTATTTATTTGTGCCATATGCCCTGGATATCCCAGCAACATTTGCCTTCTGGGGTTGTGGTGAGGACTGAATGAGGTCACAAATAAAAAGCACTTTATATAATAACCAGAACATAATAAGCAACCACAAAATCTTGACTATTGTTAATTTCATTATAATAATGATGAAAAAATACTGTTTATCAACAAACACAGAAAAATAGCAGCAATGAGATACTATTTCACACCCATTAGGATGGCTATTATAAAAAAAAATGCTAGAAAGAATGTGAGAAATTAGAACCCTTTTGTATTGCTGGTGGGACTATAAAATGATACAGCTGCTGTGGAAATAGCATGGCTGCTCCTCAAAATTTAACACAGAATTACCATATGAGCCATAATCCCACCCCTAGGTATATACCCAAGAGAACTGAAAGCAAGGACTCAAAAAGATACCTGTGTTCATAGCAACATTATTCATAATAGCCAATAGGTGAAAACCCAAATGTCCAGCAACAGATGAATGGATAAACAAAATGTAGTGAGACAGAAAATATATATATTTGTCTCTGCCTCCAGTTCCTGGCACAAAGCTAAAATCTATGTAATTCCCTTAAGTGATAAGAGCACTAGCAGCATCTTTTGTTCTACTGAGGTGACTCTCTGGGTCAGCTCCCAGATGGGGGCTGGTCACCAAAAAGACCCAACCATGATTAGAAGCTTGGAATTTTCAGCCCCACCTCTATTCCCAGGAAGGGGAGAGGGGCAGGAGATTTGAGTTAATGATCAATGATGCCTATGTGATGAAGCCTCCATAAAAACCCCAATAGTATGAGGTTCAGAAAGCTTGCAGGTTAGTGAATACATCTACATGCTGGGAGGGTGGCACTCCCCAACTCCACAAGGACAGAAGGTTCTGTGTGCAGGAACCTTCAGGACCTCACCCTATGTGCCACTTCATCTGGCTGTGCATCTGTATCCATTATTATATAACAGATCAAGAAACATAACTAGCTAGCATTTCCCTGAGTTCTATAAGTCATTCTAGCAAAATATCAAACCCAAGGAGGGGTCATGGGAACCCTGATTTATTGCCAGTTGGTCAGAAGTCATTATACCTCCAATGTGGGGTTACAGTAAAAAATTACTTCCGATAGAACAAAAATTAGAGAAGAATTACAATACTCAGCCCAAGGTCATTTACACAAATTCAACTGAATAAAAGCACATAGTATATATATATTGAGCACATTCATTTCTTTCTGTTCCTTCTCACCTAAAGGAAAAGCATCGGTCCATTCTGCCAACACTCCACTTACCACTGGGCTTGATCTCTCGGACGTAGTTGCTGGGGAACCAGCCAGTCCTGCCGTTGTGTGTGCCCTCCCACCAGCCCCCTTCCTCCACTCGAGTGACATGGATGACATCTCCTTTCGTAAAGGAAAGCTCATCTTCATTTGTCTGTTGGAAGTTAAACTTTGCTCTTACTACCAGTTGATTGTTGCTATTATCGGTCATGTCCTAAAAAAGGGAGAGGGGAAGAAAAATTTCATGAAGTACTGTCTAAGTCATTATGGAATAATTATATATTTTACTATTATAAATATAGTATGATTGCCCCTAAACAGCAGAGGAAGGTTTAACTTTGAGAAATTTAAGTTTCCTATCTCCCTCAGTGCACCTTGACCACCCCACCACCCCATTTCCAGTCCAGGAGGAAACTCTCTTAATGGCCTGAAAGGTCTTATTCCTTTCACTGTTATGTCTACATATCCACATTTTCACATACATTTTTATGGAATTACATTATACATACTTCTCTACAATTTATAAAAAGTTAATACACTGTAGTCATTTTTTCAGGAATACTTATAGTTACTTTAATCTTAACTAACTTTATGGCTGCCATTAATTAATCAATTCTCTTTTACTGGATTTAAGGCTATTTCTAGTATTTTTTCTATTGCAAAACAAGGCTGCATTAAAACTACATGCACTTCTATCTTTGAACATATCTGTAAATAAATCTATTATGTTAAACTCAGGTCACAGAACATGTATGACATTCCCAATTTTAGTACCTATTTATAAACTGCCATCCAAAAACATTTTACAAATTTATACCAAGCTACATTCCAACCAACAGCATCTAACCAATACTGAATATTGTCAAGTATTTTTATTCTTGCCAACTGGTGGAAAGAAATGGCACCTCATTTTAGTTTGCATTTTTCTCAGAGATTAAGCATATTTACAGATCTCTCAAGTGTGGGAAGACAAAGGCAGACTTGACTAGAGTTTCTTTTTATCTCCACCTATATCCTAGAATGGGCAGTAGAGGGACTTGCAACCCAGACACACCATAAGAGCAAACGAGAACAACAAAAATCGTGCCCTCCTGGCCCAAGGAGCAGCAGGCACTGACAGTGGGTACAGGCACTCAGCCTGCACCTGGGTGTCCACAGAGACTGCATAGGACATCCCACACCCCACAGAGAGCACCAGCACTCCACCTTTGTAGGTGATATTAGCAAAAATTAGATGGGGACTCCCAGCCTCCACCCAAACCAGGTGGTAGCAGGCTACCACATTATTAAATATCCTATAATATTTAATTCTTATTTATCTATTTAAATTTTAACTATTATATACTATAAATATAAGTACTTATATATTATATTACATATTAACTATTGTGCATTATAAATATATAACAAGGCATCTTCCCCTGCTCCCCTGCACTCCACCTAGCCCCAGGGGACCACCCAGACCCAGAATCTCCTCACATTCCATGCAGCCTCAGGAGAGGACTAAGCAAACTAAGCTGTCAATGGAACCTATAGCCTACCAACCTAGGCCAGGACCACTCACTAAACCCAATCAGGGCCGAAGGCCGCTAAGATACAAGACTGAGGTAGGATCCAGCATCTCCTACCTAATACACTCTCCAAAGTCTCCAGGATACAATAAAAAACAGCTCATTCCAAGAACATGGAAAATCACAGCTTAAATGAGAAAAGACACTGATACCTACAGCAAGATGAAGCAGATGCTGGGATCATCAGAAAAAGTTTTCATCATCAAAAGGCCTGAAAAAGCAATTACAAATTCTCTCAATACAGAATAAAATAGAAAACCTCAGAAAAGAAACAGAACTTATAAAATTTACTCAAACTGACAGTGAAAAAAGAAAAAAGAGGAGAGCTCCAGGAACTTGTGGGAAATAACAAAGATCTGAGACTGGTACCATCAGAGTCTTAGAGGGGAAAAAGAAGAGCGCTGAAGAGTGGTGTAAGAAATATGGTTGAAAGTGTCCCCAATTTGGCAGAAGAATCACACATATAGATTCAAGAAGCTGAGTGAACCACAAATAGGATTAGCCTAAAGAAATACAGACCAAGTCACATCACAATTAAACTTTCAGAAAACTAAAGACAGAAAAAAAATATTAGTACAGGATAAAAAAGACATCTGTGGATATGCGAGATCTCAAAAACTTTACTTCCCATGCACCCTTTCTCAAGAAGGTGTGAAAGATGTGCTCCTTCAAAACAGGGGAATTATCCAAGAAAAAAATGATGGTAGGGAGAAAGCGGTAGAGATAACTTAGGTCACAAGGAGTCCGCAGGATGATGATGTAAAAAACCTCAGACAGGGCAGCTGGCAACAGCCTGATAACCAAGAAACTCAGTGAACCAAAAGATTTCAAATTCCTTAGGAAGAGGAAGGTGAAAAATCCTAACATGTCTGAATGTACAAGAAGAGATTATTAGAAAAAGGCAGAAGACTAGGATTGCAACCTGCAAAAGGTACACAGAGAACTAAACAGGCAATAATTATTCAGTCCAAAAAAGAAAGTGTTGTCATGCAAGGAAGAACAGTCACAGCACAGATCATGGCTCCATTATGAGTCTGAGTCTAATAATGTTATACTAAACACTGGCCTAACAGAAGCCAACTCATGAGGAAGCATTTATGCAGGTAAGAAGCTCAGAGGCAGTAGAAGACCCCAATCCCCTCTTACATTGTGGGAAATCCACATTGATAACTCTTCCAATTAAAAAAAATTAAGCTTAATATAGATATTTTATTTAGAGACACACAGGCAAATACATAAAGAATCAAGGGGAAAAATGGAAAGTTGCTGTCTCTACTGATTTTTTTCCTAATACCAAATCTTGGAGAATTAATTGCCTGCCTCTTTAAATGAGGTATCACTAAATAAAAAGATACAAAAGATAAAGCACAAACACAGTGTTAAGGCAAATCTTCAAGAAGAGGAGCTGAAAGAATTCCTAAAATATTTAATTATTATTTATCTATTTAAATTTTAACTATTATCCTATATAATAAAAGCGTAATATGCAAATCGACCAAATGGCAGAACAACAGGTCGGCGGGGGCGGGGCCAGTGAGCAGGCGGCACCAGGCAGCCAAGGCGCATGCCAGTGGGCAGAGAGAGGGGATGGTAATCAGGGGGTGCCTCCTCTGATTGGCCCACCTGTCGCCTCCCAAAGAGGGAGGCCAAACTGTGGGGAGCGGGCCTAAGCCATCAGTCAGACATCCTCTGAGGGCTCCCAGACTGCGAGAGGGCACAGGCCGGGCTGAGGGGACCCCTCCACCGAGTGCACGAATTTTCATGCATCAGGCCTCTAGTCCTATATAATAAAAGGTTAATATGCAAATTGTCACCTGGATCAGGAGTTCCACTGGGAGTTCGACCAGGGGCGGGGGCCGGCCGGGCAACCGCTCGTGGCCCCTCCCCCCAGCCAACCCCTCTCCTGATCGATCCTGGGCAGGCCAGCCTGACCCCACCCAAGCACAAATTCATGCACCAGGCCTCTAGTATACTATAAATACTATATTATAAATATGTATATGTTATATTACATATTAACTATTACACATTATAAATATATAACAGTATTATAAATATTTAATAATTCAAATAATACATTAAGTATTTCTCTAATAAATTAAACATTTAATGCACACTTAATATTTAATACTTAGAATATTTAATAAAGAAATATGCCTTTGACATTTGGCAATGAAAGCTCTGGCCAACACTGTCAACTCAAGCATAATGCTTGCTGGCACACTTGAATGATGAGAAGTGGGATAAAGCTCGCTTGTCCATGTGAAGTTCACATTTGAAAAAATGGCACATTTTTCTGGTTCAATTTTCCCTGTTCTGAATCAGTGAAACATTGTCGGGCTTATGATGCTGTATCAGATTCTCTCTTTCTGCAAACCATTACCCTCACTCATCAGTTGTTGTCTACTATGATCTTCATTATTCTCCTACTTGTGGCTTAACCTGGCTTTCAGTAAAAGCACACCAGCCGATCCTGGTGATAAAGTCCCACGACAGAATACGACACAACAAACAAACCTGCAGAGCAGGCCCCCGTAAGGAGGTCAAACTGCCCCTGGGTGACCCTACTACCCAGCCCATTCACCTCAGCTCAGCAACCAGCACTGAGGCCCTCTCTGCACACAAGTTTGGCCTGACCTAAATTGAGGAATGGCGACACTTTGTCAGGACCTTATAAATTAGGTAATTAGACTCTCCTGACACTTATGAATTCTCTAC